>NC_041385.1:118821449-118828006 GCF_002162155.2 Triticum dicoccoides
GGTTGGGTTAGGGTTTCCTAGGGTGGGGGGATATGGGAGGCCGGTTGGGCCAGGGAGGAGTTGGGACGGATGGCCCAGTTGGCCTGAGGCTTTCCATTTTTTTAAACCTTATTTTCTTTTATAGTTTCTGTTTATTTGTTTTCTTTTATTTCTCATTTTAGTAAAATACTACAGTGGCAACAAAATAGAGGTTGCAAGCTAAGCCACAGCCACAAACCACTTAGCATCGAAGCAAAATAGTTTTGAAATTGTTTAACATTTTGAAAGCATTTAAATAATTATTATTGTTACTATTTTATTCATTTTAGAGTGTTTAAACATTTTATAAAGGTGTGCTTTCTCCACCATAATTACCTACGCAATATTTGGTTCACTCCGAACATTTTAGTTTTAATATTCGAAAACTTTTATTCTTTGGTTGATTTTGAATTTGAATTTGAATCAGTTACGAACTAACACGAGATTAGGAACAGTAATCGAGGTGACGTGACATCATTAGCAGAGGATCACTGTAGCTTAATTACCCGGGCGTCACAATTCTCCTCCACTACAAGAAATCTCGTCCCGAGATTTAAGAGGGGGACTAAGGGGGAAAGGTCTGGTTACGAAATCCTAATGAATCTTCTCAGTCTTGGTTCGTCTTCTCGAAGAGGTCGATCCATAACGTTGATGTCTCCATACCACGGCTTCAGGTCCTCACGATGAAGTCGTCATCCTTTTTTTTTGAGTTTTCATTGTACATATGAAGGACAAGGGGTAACTTTGGAAAAACAGACCTCTGAAAGGTTGACTATCTGGTTGATAACATCGGGGATGGTGGCGGAAAGTAACTCTCGAATTGCAATTTAAGAAAACACTGAGAGCAAGTAAGACGGTGCAATAAGAAGTTTCAAGAGGATAGGCAATCGTTCATTGCCTAAAACAAAGTGTGAAAGGGGTCTAGAGCAACGAGAATAAGTATTGTGTCTGATACCAGAATAGATCACTTGGCAGGTGGCCCGTGAATTACATAAGAAGTCAAGCGCGAGGAATAACTTTGACAACAGGGTGTACAGGAGAGTCAGGTTTCGATCCTGTGTAACTGTGGGTTATGGGCCCACCATATGGTTAAAAGTATGAAGGCCGCTGACATCTTGTACGATCATGTAAGCCAGGCATGCCAGAGGGTAGTCTATCGGTTATGTCGATGACAACATCGGTAATAAGGGTGAGGGACGAAGAGAACCATTTTCCTGCTCGTTGAACGAGGCGGACCAATAGGCAAAGTTCTCGTCCATCGGTGGTTACTGAAATGTCATCATCAGTAGCAACAGGGTCTTACTGACAGAGTGGTACAACAAGGTGTTTGCATAAGCAGTGAATTATTACTGCTTAGATCATATAGATCACAAGAAACGTTAACCCAACCAATGGAAAGGAAAATATGGTTATTAAATTAAGCAGAACAATGGAAAGTAAAATGTGTTTAAACACATATTTCAAGGTTATATCCTTCCCAAGGACAAGTAGAGCATGATATCCATGACAGGATAGAAACTAGAAAACCTTTTATGTAAGGGGAGAGGAATTTCATGACATTATCCATACAACGTTGTCTGGATAATTGAGCAAGAAATATTTAGCATCAGGCTTCAAATGTTCTTGTTGAAAATCGGAGTACCACAGACATGCTTCGAGATAGCATTGACATGGTTATCAAGTAAGGGTCAGAATTTGGATGCACAAAGGATCCATCAGGAACAACTTATATAATAAGTCTTATAATTTCCTCAAGGAAGAATGGTTAAACTTGCTAAACAAGAAACTATAATAACAAGTCCTCCGGCCAGGTGTGATAGGCATGACATCACGCTACCGATATATAAGGACCAATGTTATAACTCTTGGAAATATGTCACAACCATCATATCTGACCGAGATTCAGATCTGATCGATGTTAGGAATCAAGATACCTCAGACTTAGGATGCCTAAGAAGAGAAGGTGTGACACAAATTGACGAGATGCCATTGTAAGATTCTTAGGAAATGAACTATGGAAGTGAGTTTCGAAACATGAGTTCATCAGTAAACCAACGAGAGGATGAGGAGGTAGCTGATGGAATCAGCAGTAATTCATCGAGATTAACAAAAGATGGGTTTCCACAATTAGGTGAACAAGGAAATATCATTTGTCGGATCAAATGATATAATGAAGCATGTTTGAGGAAAACATACACAATTAAACATTGGTAGAAAGGTGCGCCCGAAATATGGGTTGGGCTGCACGACCAATGTCAGAATGGTGATTCAATAATCAATAGTCTAAGAATGAATGGCCGACCATTAACTTCAAAGTAATAGGGTTGCTAGAAAGGCAGAATCCAAACAGCACCGTTCTTGTTGGTACCCCGGTTGGAATCAACGTGAGGACCAAGAAAGAATGGTGATGATGAGAAGTATCACTATTCCAAGAATTCTTAAGAGGTGGAGCAATCCTCACAACATCCTTGATATTTAAAAGATGGTAATACTCCAAGGTAAAGAAGAACAAATGCTGGATAGCAGGAAACTCAAGGTATAACACAAAACACGAACACGTTTGTGTTGACCGAAAGGCAATAAAGTGGTCAAAACTAACACAAATCATCGGGGGCAAGGATAATATTTCTCATCATGAACTCAATTGATATCTTGGAAGAGCTCATAAGGTCGATGACGATCACGACACATTTGTCGAGGGATTTCATGAAGATGATTCAATCAGCGATGACATCAGGTCAAAGTAATGATGAAGCGGAAGGTTATTGGAACCATGGGCAGGACACAAACTTGAAATCAAGCTTGTTGTTCAAGGCGAAATCGAATGATGAGGGAGATCGGCGTAAGCTTAGCTATCGTCGCAAATTGGTGCTCCGAGAATAAGGACCAGGTAGCACAGTTAGAATCATCACAACAATCATATAGCCCAACAGGCTAGGAATGGGTACAAACTCGTAAGCAAAGAAGATTACTACGAGTTGTTTAATCGCGAGGTGGACTCGATTCAGTTATCGATGTCTGTGAGTGTTTAATAACTCCGAGCCCGTGAAAAACTGTAATCAGTGAGAATGTAGTACTTGATGAAGAACTCATAAGAAGTTATGCAATTCCAAGATAATCTCGAGATACCAGGAGGGTAATACTCGACGACGAATCAAAGTAGAGGTTGGACTGGGGAGTTGCTCTGCAAAAGACAAGTGCTTAAACTTGCACAAGAAATGGTATTTAAAGGAGGACATGGTCGGAACCACGATTGCAAAAAGGCCAGATCTCAGCTATAAGATGAACTTATACCAAGGGAATAATTAATTTTAAAAGAAGCTTCGATGAGAAGATGTACATCGTGTCCATGGGCATGAACACAAAGTTCAAGGTCGACTCCCACTTCTCCAATGCACAACCTTTCATTCACTTCTCGCGTTCAATGAAGTCGTAGTGTTGAAATTTTATCTGGCAAAATACCAGAAGAGTATGACTCGTGAAAACTTTCGAGTTCACACATATTAAGGAAGGCATAGGTTCAACCTATAGGGGCTTCTTAGAAACATATACCACAAGTTTCAAGAGTAAATATCACAAGCTCGAAAGTAGAGCAAGGTTGAGAAAGTAGATGATACAATTACCAAGGGCATTATGTATCCAAGGGAAGGCTCACAAGGTTATTGAATATGGAGGATGCTGACGGATAAAATCCAAAAATGGACCTGATGGTCCACAAGGGATCTGACGTGAGCATCGGTACTCAACTAGAGGAAGAAGAGTGCAAGGAGATCAAATTATAGAAACAACTGACTAACTCAATTGTCAAATGCAAAGGAATTATGATTTCCAAATCAAGGGATCAGAAGCAATGCTCTAATTAGGGATGGATAAGTTGAATAGCCTTAGGGTACAATCAACGACAATTGGATTGGTCGAGAACCAATTCCAGTTAAAAGAATGGCAGCTCAGCCGGAAAGGTAATTTATAAGGATCAATGATGTTTGCGGGTATTCGCAAACATATTGAGTCAACAGACTCAAAATGATAATGACAAGGAATGTCAATAAGACTATGAGACTTATGGGACTAACCATAATGCAAGCAAGCAAGAATTTCAAGAGGAATAGGCTGCTCGGGATTTTCGGAAGATCGAATGGCATTTCGAAGACTTTTGTGAAATACAAGAATCAACTGGGGATGAGTGGATACTCGATAAGTGCGAGAAATTATTTGAAAGGGTATTCATGTGGCAAAGAACTGCTAGGCAGTAGGCACAAAGTATTCTCGGAACAATAGAGAAAACTTCGGGGTATCTTGTAATAACAAGATCAATGGGGGATGATCTTATGAATGGCAAGTGTAAGTAGTTTTCCATACGGATTTATCGGTGGTCGGGAATAGCAAAAGTGATGGGCACAAAGTCTCGAGAGAATATCAAAGAGTATCTCCGAAATCTTCTGGTGCAGTCGGTGATCATCCGGACTGAAGGGCCCCTCCGGTAGAAAGTATTTTTGAGAACCTAAAAGTTAGAATTTAGTAAAATCTTGTAACCCGAATAGAAGAGAGTTCAGAATCCCAGAGTAAAGCTCGAGGAGTAAAAGATCCTAATACCACCCAATGGCGACGTGTGCCCATGGGCCACACAGCCAAGTTAGTAAAAGTTTTGTAAAGTCTAGACTCGACTTCGGCCAAGGAGTGTGGAAGGGGGATTCCTACAGGCAGTTGGCTCTGATACCAACTTGTGACGCCCCCACTTAATCGTACACTAATCATACACGCAAACATGTACGATCAAGATCAGGGACTCACGGGAAGATATCACAACACAACTCTAAAAATAAAATAAGTCATACAAGCATCATAATACAAGCCAGGGGCCTCGAGGGCTCGAATACAAGTGCTCGATCATAGACGAGTCAGCGGAAGCAACAATATCTGAGTACAGACATAAGTTAAACAAGTTGCCATAAGATGGCTAGCACAAACTGGGATACAGATCGAAAGAGGCGCATGCCTCCTGCCTGGGATCCTCCTAACTACTCGTGGTCGTCGTCAGCGGCCTGCACGTAGTAGTAGGCACCTCCAGTGTAGTAGGAATCATCATCGACGGTGGTTTCTGGCTCCTGGGCTCCAACATCTGGTTGCGACAACCAGGTAGAAGGGAAAGGGGAAAAGAGGGAGAAAAGCAACCGTGAGTACTCATCCAAAGTACTCGCAAGCAAGGAGCTACACTACATATGCATGGGTATATGTGTAAAGGGCCATATCGATGGACTGAACTGCAGAATGCCAGAATAAAAGGGGGATAGCTAATCCTGTCGAAGACTACGCTTCTGGCAGCCTCCGTCTTGCAGCATGTAGAAGAGAGTAGATTGAAGTTCTCCAAGTAGCATCTCCAAGTAGCATCTCCAGTCGTATCTCCAAGTAGCATCTCCAGTCGCATCTCCAGCATACTCCTACCCGGCGATCCTCCCCTCGTCGCCCTGTGGAAAAGCGATCACCGGGTTGTCTGTGGAACTTGGAAGGGTGTGTTTTATTATGTATCCGATTCTAGTTGTCATAAGGTCAAGGTACAACTCCAAGTCGTCCTGTTACCGAAGATCACGGCTATTCGAATAGATTAACTTCCCTGCAGGGGTGCACCAACTTACCTAACACGCTTGATCCCATTTGGCCGGACACACTTTCCTGGGTCATGCCCGGCCTCGGAAGATCAACACGTCGCAGCCCCACCTAGGCAAAACAGAGAGGCCAGCATGCCGGTCTAAACCTAAGCGCACAGGGGTCTGGGCCCATCGCCCATAGCACACCTGCACGTTGCGAGGGCGGCCGGAAGCAGACCTAGCCTAGCAGGCGTTCCAGTCCAATCCGGCGCGCGCCGCTCCGTCGCTGACGTCTGAAGTGCTTCGGCTGATACCACGACGCCGAGTGCCCATATCTTTCCCACGTAGTTGGTTAGTGCGTATAGGCTCGTAGCCAACTCAGATCAAATACCAAGATCTCGTTAAGCGTGTTAAATATCCGCGAATGCCGAACAGGGCCAGGCCCACCTCTCTCCCAGGCGGTCTCAACCTGCCCTGTCGCTCCACCACAAAGATCCTGTCACATCCTAGTTAGCCATGCATTAGAGTGTTGCATCATGTTTACTCTTTCATCAGAAACCTGAAATGGGGATGACAGAACCCCCAGCCCCCTCTGAAACCAACTAGGGTTACTAAAAATAATTTTCAATGAACCTGAAATGCCCTTCTAAAATGCCCATCATTTTTGTCTTGGTTCAGAACCTCTGCCAAAAGTGGTGCACATTTTTCTAGGCCAGCTTAGGGTTTTTGAATTAAATCATAAATATTTGAATTTGGGCATTTAAAATTATATAAAATATTTAAATGCTCAAATAACTCCAAACTAAAATGTTTCATGTTGGTAATAATCCAACTATGGACCAGGAGTAGTTTGGTGATTTTTGGAGTTGCCTAAGTATTTTATTTAATTCAACAAAGTTGCAGAAGAATTAAAAAACAGAAAACAGAGGAAAATAGAAAAGGCTTACCTGGCGC
>NC_041385.1:118828984-118896126 GCF_002162155.2 Triticum dicoccoides
CGCCGTCGCCGCCTCAGCTCGTCCCCGACCCCGCCGGTGGCCTCTACGGGAGCGCTGTGAGCCTAGCTACTCCTCCGACCCTCCCTCTCTCATTCCCGAGCCGTGTAGCCACCGCACGAGGATCACACGCCCGCACCGCCGCGGATCTCGTCGCCGACGTGCTTCCGGCCACCCTCCGGCCACAAGCTGGTGTCCATCTTACTCACCGAGTCCCGCAGCACCTAGCTAGCCACTCCCCGAGCCTCACCGACCCCTCTAGCGCCAAGTTCATCTTCGGCCGAACCCCGGTGGCCGCCAAGGTCGTCGCCGGCGCCAACTCCGGCCACCCCGACCCCAACGGACTCCACCAAGAGCTGCGGCTTGTCCTCAGCTCCACTCCGGTGGTCTCCGCGACCCATTTGGTGGCCGAAATGGCCAAAACCACTCCCGCCGCCGCGTCGGGCTCGCCGGCGGCTAAACGCCGGCGCCGCTGGCATTGACTTTGACCACGGGTGGGCCCTGGTTGACTCCCCTGAGTCAATGACAGGTGGGGCCCAGCCCTGTTAATTAAACAGGTTTAGTTTTAATTAAACTTTAATTAAAATAATCACCCTGACATGCGGGACCCACTGTCAGGTTTGACCCTGACGTGTTCTGTTGACCTGCTGACGTCACACTGACGTCAGGCTGACGCAATAATTGATTTTCTGGAATTATTCTAATATAGGAAATTTCAGAATATAATTTAAACTTCAAAAATTCATAACTTTTATTCTGTAACTCCAAATCAGACAAATTATATATGAAAAATGATCAGAAAAATCCAATCTATCCATCTGTACTATTTTCATGCATGACTAAACAAGTTAACTTGATGTTTAATAAAGAACAAGGAAAAGCACTTTAAAAGGCCATGTTTGAGTTTGAAATTTGAATCTTTGATTCAAATTGGTTCAAACCCTTCTGGTTTTAGTTGCATTAGCCCAAAACACTCATATTGCCATGTTTCATGCATGCATCATATTGTTGCACATTGTTTGGTGATGGTTGTGTATCGGTGTCCCTTGCGACAGGTTCTGTCCCTGAGGAGTACCGTGATTACCCTAACAAAGAACCGTATCAGTGCATCGAACCATCAGGCAAGCAACCAACCATTTGATCATATCGATACAATCCCATGTTCTCGCTCCTGCTCTCTTTTACTGCATTAAGACAACACGTTTCAAACTGCTGTGTGCTACGGTAGTTGAACCCATTTCCTCTACATGACCTGTCATTGCCACAGTAACTAGATGAAACCCACTAGCATGTGTAGGAGTTGATTGAGCCATATGTATGTGTTGTTCCTACCTTGCTATGCCTGCTATGCTTAGAGTCGTGTCAGGTCTGGTTCATCTGGGTGATGGGCTAGAGTGAAATGATCATGTCGGTAATGAGAGTGGTGTGGTGAACACGATTTGGTAAAGGTATCGATGAGAGGCCATGTAGGAGTACATGGTGGGTTGTTTCATTGAAGCCGACCTTAAGCACTGAGATCTGTATGTGTGATTTAAGATACAGCTACTACCATGCATTGGGCCCTGAAATATGACCCCGCTCGACTTCTTATTCACCCTAGCTCTCTGTCCAGGAGTTGCAAGTAGTTTCTGGTGTTTGTAGCCTACTGGAGGCCGTGGACAGCGCTGACCGTAGGGGTGGGCTGTGATGCGGTAGGTATGTGGCCGGGTGTACCGAATACCCGTTAGGTATCTCGGGAACCCTGTTCACATCGTTCGGGGCCGTATGGGAAACCTCGGCCGGACTCCCTGCGGATGGAACCTGGATAGGCGATAAACCTGGACTAGAGGCTTAAGTGTTTAGGTAGGTCGTGGTCTACACCCACGTCGGCTTTCGCTTGAAGTCTGCCGAGCACATGTCGTGTGCAGATGCTAAGTGGTGGAAACATGTATGAAGAAGTACACCCCTGCACGGTTATCATGATCTATTCGAATAGCCGCGTCCGCGGTAAAGGACTACTTGGTTGCCTATACAGTTCATAGACAAGTAAATGGAAACTGCTAAAAGCCTCAAGATAAGTGTGAGTGCCGAGGATGGGTCTTCCGTAGGAAGACGGAGGTGGATCCTCGGTAGTGTATTGAATTGGTGAGTAGTGGACTCGTGTGCGCAAAACCATTTCAAGTTGGAGTCTCGTAGGTTAGCCTAGCCAAGAGTCAAAGCTGGCTTGCTGCAACAACTCCACCAACCCTTCTTGATAATATGCATGTATGTAGGATCTGATGTAAGTCTTGCTGAGTGCCTTTGTACTCATGTTGCTATAATTTACATTTTTACAGAAGACGCTGCAACCCCTTCTGATGGGTTCTACGTAGACGTTGACATCAACGAGTAGGCTAAAGGCCCAGGTGGTGATCCTGAGCTTGTGAAGGACCACGTAGTATAGCTAGGCTTTCCAAGCCTCTCTTATTTTACTAGTTGTATGTACTCAGACAAGTTACTTCCGCTGCTGGTTTGTATGACTGTATGACTTGAATGCTGGGTCGTGGGACCCGTACCTTTGTGTATATTATGTATGGCTCCCTGAGCCTTAAATAAAGTACTTTTGTCGTAGAGTTATGTTGTGATGCTTCGTTGTATTTGCACATATCGAGCATATTGTGTGTATGATTGAAATGCTTGGTATGTGTGGGATCTGACTATCTAGTTGTTTATCTTTAGTAGCCTCTCTTACCGGGAAATGTCTCCTAGTGTTACCACTGAGCCATGGTAGCTTGCTACTGCTTTGGAACACTTAGGCTGGCCGGCATGTGTCCTTCTTCGTTCCTGTGTCTGTCCCTTCGGGCAAATGTCACGCATTGAGTACCGGAGTCCTGTTAGCCCGCTACAGCCCGGTTTACCGGAGTCCTGCTAGCCCAGTGCTACAGCCCGGACCCACTTGCTGATGACCGACACGTTCGAAGCTGGGTCATGGATGCCTGTCCCTGTAAGTCTGTGCCACTTTGGGTTTACGACTAGTCATGTCAGCCCGGGCTCCTTATCATATGGATGCTAGCGACACTATCATATACGTGAGCCAAAAGGTGCAAACGGTCCCGGGCAAAGGTAAGGCGACACCCGTGGGGATACCGTGCGTGAGGCCGCAAAGTGATATGAGGTGTTACCGGCTGGATCGATGTGACATCGAGTCGGGGTCCTGACAGCGTTGGCATCAGAGCCGGACTGCCTGTAGGTTCTCCAAGCCAAACCGGTCGATGTTGAGTCTAGAAATTCTTTAGTTATATGTAGGGGAATTGTTTGTGGGTTGGAACGTAAGGCTCTTTTTACTCCTTTATCTTATGACATTCTGATCTGAGTCAGTCTATTCTTCCACCGGGGGTTAAGGAATTAGGATCTTTTCTCTCTATCAGGATCACGTGTTACTAATCAGTAGTACCTTATAAGTTTGATGGATACAAGCCTAGTTCAATTCTACTACCACATTATGTTGCTAGGATGGACTCAGAACTTGATATGATGATGTTGAGTGTGTATGTAATCCTTTGTCAAATGTCTCAAAATCCTTCTTGAGCATTTACAGCTGTTATGCTGCCGAAATTTTGCTAGAAATTCTAATGCCTTTGCATTATGATTATGTTTTCAGATGGCCACTCGCGACCTCAATCAAGTGGTTCACCTGACTCGATGCATAGATGTACCCGGCCATACCGCCATGTTGGTCAGGGTAATGACTGAGGCTGGATACCGTTGGTATCCTGAGTACACGGTCGAAGAGCAATTCCGAGACTTTAATCAAAGCCAGTATCTCTGCACTGTCAGGATATTTCCATCTTATCCTGGATTCACCGAGCCCCTTCACTGCTCCTATGGACTCGGGGTTACTATTGAGATGGCTGTGCAGGACGCCGCCTACTCTATGATGACCATCATGCGAGTCAGATCTGGCCTATTTCGGGACTCTGATTTCCGGTATATGCCAGGATCACTTCCGGGAGCACAAGGGTATCTCCAGGCTATCTATGCTGACCCCACTCAGGAGGATTCACGGACTCGCACCACTGCTGAGATGCTCGAGGATAAGGACCGTGAAAATCGGGCCTTGAGGTTAGAGCTCTTCAATACCCGTGCTGACCATTGGGCCACATTGACTCGGTTTGCACCGGCGGTGCAAGCTGGATATTCGGATATGCGCGATCTCTATCCTGTGCGATCTGCTTTGCCAGACGTGATGGGTTGGCGTGATGTAGGAGGCATCACCCCACCTCGCGGTCCCCGCAGGCCACCGTCTGTTGGTCCAAGACCTCATCCTGGTCCCTATGGTCCACAAGCTCCGCGAGATCGTCTGTTTCCGGATGATCATGTTGAGCTCCCAGGCTATGGAGGTGATTTCTACGAGGACTACTACGGATCGGTCTGAGTTAGTGGTAGTATCACTAGTTCGTGTTAGCTGTGTCGTCTATCGTCCTGCGTGACTCGTGGGATATGACCTAGTTGTATCGCCTTCCGGAGGTGTAGAAAAATAATGTATAGGAGCTTGGGATGCCTCTGATGAGATGTAATCCTCTTTTCACCGTAATAGTACTTTGTTTGGTCTTGTACTAAACCCTGTATGGTGTGTATGACGATGGAATAAAGAAGCAGTTTCTGTATCTACCATGTCATACGGATGATCATCTTGCATTTCGAGTTATTCCTTACATTCTGTATCTTATGTTGGAATTTTATCATTCTGACTAAGCGTTGTCTTGTTTACCTAGGATGGTCAACACGCGCACTAACCCTGCTCCTCAAGAGCAGGCCGAAGGCAGTGAAGTCAGGAATGCAAATCTGCCTCATCCTCCTTCCCTAGCCGAGGTTATGATGGAAGCCGAAAGAAACAAGCGGGAGACCAACCGTTTGTTGGAGCGTATTGAACAGAACACAGCACACCATCAGAGGACTAACGTGGTGTCACTCAGTGATTTTATCAAGTTACATCCACCCACGTTCCACCACTCCGTCGAGCCTCTCGACGCTGATGGCTGGCTTCGCAGTATCTCTCACAAGCTGCGTTCCGCGCTAGTAGCTGAGGCTGACAAGGTCACCTTTGCTGCATATCATCTTGAAGGCCCCGCCAGTCTATGGTGGGAGAATTATGGAGCTATGCGCCCAGCGGGCCATGTCACTACTTGGGCTGAATTCAGCGAGGCTTTCCGTGAACATCACATTCCGGAGGGTCTCATGGACCGTAAACGTGAGGAATTTTGCAATTTCACCCAAGGCCGACTCTCTGTGGATGCTTACAGCAGGGAGTTCGGTAACCTCGCACGATATGCAACTGAGGAAGTTTCTACTGATGCCAAGAAGCAAGCAAGGTTCCGTAAGGGACTTAGTCCTGAGCTTCGACGCGACCTCCGTCTGCATGAGTGCACATCCTTTCAGAAACTTGTTAACAAGGCCATCAGTGCTGAAACTGGTCAGACTGATTATGACGCAACACGCAAGCATGGCCGTGACATGGGTTCCTCATCCGGTGCTGGTCCTCAGAAGCGCCGCGTGTGGGTGCCCAACACCGCTCTGCCACCCAGGTTCACACCGAGGCCATCTTTCCAGGCGCCTCGCCCTGTTCAACAGTCTGCTCCAGCCAAGCCCTATGGAGGTCCAACCAACAATGCTCCTCCACGTACCAGTTCCGTGACTTGTTTCAAGTGTGGGGAATCTGGCCACTATATGCGTGAGTGTCCCCAGACCAACCCCAACCAATCTGCTAAAGTTGTTGGCCGTGGCAAGCCGACAGGGAAAGTGTTCCACGCCAAGCCGGCCACCGCTACACGTGGCCATGTCAACTGTATCTCTGCCGAAGAAGCTCAAGAGGATCCCAACGTCGTTCTCGGTATGCTCCTTGTTAATTGCCATCCGGCATCTGTTCTTTTCGATACAGGAGCCTCTCATTCATTTATATCCGAGAACTATGCTCGTTTGCATAACACCGCATTCTGTGACATGCCATCCACTATGGAAATTTCTACTCCCGGTTCTAGATGGCAGACCTCCAGGGTAAGTTATGGAAATGAAATCCAAGTCGACAGACTTGTTTTCCTTGCATCTTTGATAGCTCTCAAATTTTCAGATATTAATATCATTTTGGGTATGGACTGGATGTCAGCTCATCATGCCAAAATTGATTGCTTCTCTGGGACTGTTCAACTCACTCATCCTTCGGGGAAGATAGTCATTGTCTTGACCCGATTAGCCAAGCGACAATTATATTCTCTTAACGCCAGCCCTTTGCCAGACCTTGAGGACGTTCCGGTAGTCCGTGACTTCCCGGATGTCTTCCCAGAGGAATTGCCAGGTGTTCCACCTGACAGGGATGTTGAGTTCGTAATAGACCTTATTCCAGGAACCGTTCCGATTGCTAGAAGACCCTATAAGATGGCACCACTAGAACTAGCCGAGCTTAAGAAACAACTCGATGAGTCCTTGAAAAAGGGTTTCATCCGACCTAGTTCATCTCCGTGGGCTTGCCCCGTCCTCTTCGTCAAGAAGAAGGATGGTACGGACCGGATGGTTGTAGATTATCGACCTGTCAATTTGGTCACAATCAAGAACAAATATCCGCTCCCTAGGATCAACGACCTGTATGATCAGCTCGCTAGATCCTCAGTCTTCTCCAAGATGGATTTGAGGTTGGGCTACCATCAAATCAAAATCAGAAACGGGGACATTCCTAAAACGGCCTTTGTTACTCGTTATGGCCAATACGAGTACACCGTCATGTCCTTCGGTTTAACCAACGCTCCAGCCACCTTTTCTCGGTTAATGAACTCATTCTTCACGGAGTATTTGGATAAATTCGTCGTAGTTTATCTCGATGATATACTCATCTACTCCAAGAACGAGGAAGAACATGCCGAACATCTAAGGCTAGTGTTGAAGAAACTTCGAGAGCACCGCCTTTATGCCAAGTTTTCCAAATGTGAATTTTGGTTGTCAGAAGTGACCTATCTGGGTCATGTAATATCTGGTAAAGTTATTGCTGTTAACCCTGAGCGAGTTCAAGCCGTCCTTAATTGGACTCCACCTGAATCGGTCAAGCAAGTTCGGAGTTTTCTAGGCTTAGCGAGCTATTGCCGTCGCTTTGTCGAAAATTTCTCCAAAGTTGCTAAACCTCTAACCGAACTCCTCAAGAAAGATAAGAAGTTCGAATGGACTTCACAATGTGAGCACAGCTTTCAGGAACTGAAAAGACGCCTGACTTCTGCTCCCATACTGGTACCGCCAGACTTCTCCAAGGATTTTGTTATCTACTGCGACGCCTCGCGACAAGGACTAGGTTGCATTCTCCTGCAATATCGACACGTAATTGCTTACGCTTCACAGCAATTGCACCCACATGAGGAGAATTATCCTACTCATTATCTAGAGCTTGCAGCCGTAGTCTATGCACTTAAGACCTGGCGACATTACCTCCTCGGTAACCGTTGCGAAATATTCACCGATCACCAAAGTCTGAAGTACATTTTCACCCAACCGGATTTGAATCTCAGGCAAAGACGTTGGGTTGAGTTGATCACAGATTTCGACTTAGGAATAACTTACACCCCAGGGAAAGCCAACGTCATGGCTGATGCACTAAGTCGTAAATCTTATTGTAACAACCTGATGTTACAACGAAGTCAACCGCTTCTCCATGAGGAATTTCGGAAGCTTAACCTTCACATTGTTCCTCAAGGATTTCTTTCCACCTTGGTGGCAAAACCTACTCTTACGAATCAAATCATCGCTGCCCAGAAGCGAGATAAGGGAATATCTAAGATCAAGGAGAACATTGCTAGCGGAGGTGCTAGTTGTTTCTCCACAAATGATCAGGGTGTTGTGTACTTTGGGAACCGTTTAGTGGTTCCCAAGAACCAGCATCTACGACAGTTGATCCTTAAGGAGGCTCATGAATCTCCTCTCACCATTCATCCGGGTAGTACTAAGATGTATCAGGACCTACGCCAGAGGTTCTGGTGGACCAGAATGAAGAGAGAAATTGCTCAGTATATTGCTAATTGTGACGTCTGTCGTCGTGTAAAAGCAGAGCATCAACGGCCTGCTGGCACCCTTCAACCCTTAGCTATTCCTGAATGGAAATGGGATAAAATTGGTATGGATTCCATTACCGGTTTTCCCAGGACCAAGAGAGGGAATAATGCTATTTTCGTCGTTGTCGATCGTCTTTCCAAAGTAGCCCATTTCCTACCTGTTCGTGAGAGTATAACCGCTAGTCAATTGGCAGACTTATACATCTCCCGGGTAGTGCCTCTCCATGGTGTTCCTTTGGAAATTAACTCGGATCGAGGAAGTCTTTTCACCTCTCGATTTTGGGAAAGTTTCCAAAATGCTATGGGAACTCGTCTCTCCTTTAGCACCGCTTTCCACCCTCAATCGAGTGGTCAAGTGGAACGCGTCAACCAGATTCTAGAAGACATGCTTCGAGCCTCTGTTATCTCATTCGGAATGGATTGGGAGAAGTGCCTTCCATTTGCCGAATTCGCTTACAACAATAGCTATCAATCTAGCTTGGGTAAAGCCCCTTTTGAAGTTCTCTATGGACGACGGTGTCGAACACCCCTTAACTGGTCAGAGACCGGGGAAAGACAATTCTTTGGCCCGGATATGATTTAGGAAGCAGAAGAACAAGTTCGCATCGTTCGTGAAAAGTTGAAAACAGCCCAATCCCGTCAAAAGAGTCAATATGACCGAAAACATAAGGCTATGACTTTCGAGGTTGACGAGAAGGCTTACCTTCGGGTTACCCCTCTGAAGGGAACCCATCGTTTCGGTATCAAAGGAAAATTGGCTCCTCGTTACATTGGACCTTTTCGCATTCTCGCCAAACGAGGAGAAGTTGCCTACCAGTTGGAACTACCTCCGCACCTCTCCAGAGTCCACGATGTCTTCCACGTTTCTCAACTCAGGCGTTGCTTTTTGGATCCTATCCGTGGAGTGGACCACGAAACGCTTGATCTTCAAGATAATCTTACATATCGAGAGTACCCCATTCGTATCCTCGATCAGGCCGAGCGTACCACTCGACGTCATAATATCAAGTTTCTTAAAGTACAATGGTCTCACCATTCTGAGGATGAAGCAACTTGGGAAAGGGAGGATCGTCTTCGACTTGAGTATCCCGCCTTCTTCCCGGAGGAACCCAAATCTCGGGACGAGATTCTTTGAGTGGGGGTGAGTTGTCACATCCTAGTTAGCCATGCATTAGAGTGTTGCATCATGTTTACTCTTTCATCAGAAACCTGAAATGGGGATGACAGAACCCCCAGCCCCCTCTGAAACCAACTAGGGTTACTAAAAATAATTTTCAATGAACCTGAAATGCCCTTCTAAAATGCCCATCATTTTTGTCTTGGTTCAGAACCTCTGCCAAAAGTGGTGCACATTTTTCTAGGCCAGCTTAGGGTTTTTGAATTAAATCATAAATATTTGAATTTGGGCATTTAAAATTATATAAAATATTTAAATGCTCAAATAACTCCAAACTAAAATGTTTCATGTTGGTAATAATCCAACTATGGACCAGGAGTAGTTTGGTGATTTTTGGAGTTGCCTAAGTATTTTATTTAATTCAACAAAGTTGCAGAAGAATTAAAAAACAGAAAACAGAGGAAAATAGAAAAGGCTTACCTGGCGCACAGCACCCGGCCCACCTGCCGGCCCAGCCCAGCACCGCGCCAGCGAGCTGCTTGCCGGCCAGGCAGGCAGGCAGGTGCTCGACGGCGAGCACCGCATGGGTGCCACGCACCTGCTCGCCGCCTCGCCGCCTCCCTCGCCCGGCTAACACCGTGAACCGGCCTCCCTCTCTCCCCCGAACCCCCCAGACACCCCCTCTCCTCTCCAGCTCCTCCCCCTCGCACGCCCCAGCCATGGCCGACGCCATCGCCGCCACCCCCTCGCCGTAGCCACGCCCTCCGTCCACCCCACGCCGTGCCACCGTGTCCAGGAGCTTCGCCGCCGTCCACTTCACCGAGCTAGCCGAGCCCCGTGTGCTCGAGCGGCCCGAGACCACCGCACCGACCTCGCCCGAGCTCGCCGTCGCCGGAGATCCCCTTCAACGCCGTCGCCGCCTCAGCTCGTCCCCGACCCCGCCGGTGGCCTCTACGGGAGCGCTGTGAGCCTAGCTACTCCTCCAACCCTCCCTCTCTCATTCCCGAGCCGTGTAGCCACCGCACGAGGATCACACGCCCGCACCTCCGCGGATCTCGTCGCCGACGTGCTTCCGGCCACCCTCCGACCACAAGCTGGTGTCCATCTTACTCACCGAGTCCCGCAGCACCTAGCTAGCCACTCCCCGAGCCTCACCGACCCCTCTAGCGCCAAGTTCATCTTCGGCCGAACCCCGGTGGCCGCCAAGGTCGTCGCCGGCGCCAACTCCGGCCACCCCGACCCCAACGGACTCCACCAAGAGCTGCGGCTTGTCCTCAGCTCCACTCCAGTGGTCTCCGCGACCCATTTGGTGGCCGAAATGGCCAAAACCACTCCCGCCGCCGCGTCGGGCTCGCCGGCGGCTAAACGCCGGCGCCGCTGGCATTGACTTTGACCACGGGTGGGCCCTGGTTGACTCCCCTGAGTCAATGACAGGTGGGGCCCAGCCCTGTTAATTAAACAGGTTTAGTTTTAATTAAACTTTAATTAAAATAATCACCCTGACATGCGGGACCCACTGTCAGGTTTGACCCTGACGTGTTCCGTTGACCTGCTGACGTCACACTGACGTCAGGCTGACGCAATAATTGATTTTCTGGAATTATTCTAATATAGGAAATTTCAGAATATAATTTAAACTTCAAAAATTGATAACTTTTATTCTGTAACTCCAAATCAGACAAATTATATATGAAAAATGATCAGAAAAATCCAATCTATCCATCTGTACTATTTTCATGCATGACTAAACAAGTTAACTTGATGTTTAATACAGAACAAGGAAAAGCACTTTAAAAGGCCATGTTTGAGTTTGAAATTTGAATCTTTGATTCAAATTGGTTCAAACCCTTCTGGTTTTAGTTGCATTAGCCCAACACACTCATATTGCCATGTTTCATGCATGCATCATATTTTTGCACATTGTTTGGTGATGGTTGTGTATCGGTGTCCCTTGCGACAGGTTCTGTCCCCGAGGAGTACCGTGATTACCCTAACGAAGAACCGTATCAGTGCATCGAACCATCAGGCAAGCAACCAACCATTTGATCATATCGATACAATCCCATGTTCTCGCTCCTGCTCTCTTTTACTGCATTAAGACAACGCGTTTCAAACTGCTGTGTGCTACGGTAGTTGAACCCATTTCCTCTGCATGACCTGTCATTGCCACAGTAACTAGATGAAACCCACTAGCATGTGTAGGAGTTGATTGAGCCATATGTATGTGTTGTTCCTACCTTGCTATGCCTGCTATGCTTAGAGTCGTGTTAGGTCTGGTTCATCTGGGTGATGGGCTAGAGTGAAATGATCATGTCGGTAATGAGAGTGGTGTGGTGAACACGATTTGGTAAAGGTATCGATGAGATGCCATGTAGGAGTACATGGTGGGTTGTTTCATTGAAGCCGACCTTAAGCACTGAGATCTGTATGTGTGATTTAAGATACAGCTACTACCATGCATTGGGCCCTGAAATATGACCCCGCTCGACTTCTTATTCACCCTAGCTCTCTGTCCAGGAGTTGCAAGTAGTTTCTGGTGTTTGTAGCCTACTGGAGGCCGTGGACAGCGCTGACCGTAGGGGTGGGCTGTGATGCGGTAGGTACGTGGCCGGGTGTACCGAATACCCGTTAGGTATCTCGGGAACCCTGTTCACATCGTTCGGGGCCGTATGGGAAACCTCGGCCGGACTCCCTGCGGATGGAACCTGGATAGGCGATAAACCTGGACTAGAGGCTTAAGTGTTTAGGTAGGTCGTGGTCTACACCCACGTCGGCTTTCGCTTGAAGTCTGCCGAGCACATGTCGTGTGCAGACGCTAAGTGGTGGAAACATGTATGAAGAAGTACACCCCTGTAGGGTTATCATGATCTATTCGAATAGCCGCGTCCGCGGTAAAGGACTACTTGGTTGCCTATACAGTTCATAGACAAGTAAATGGAAACTGCTAAAAGCCTCAAGATAAGTGTGAGTGCCGAGGATGGGTCTTCCGTAGGAAGACGGAGGTGGATCCTCGGTAGTGTATTGAATTGGTGAGTAGTGGACTCGTGTGCGCAAAACCATTTCAAGTTGGAGTCTCGTAGGTTAGCCTAGCCAAGAGTCAAAGCTGGCTTGCTGCAACAACTCCACCAACCCTTCTTGATAATATGCATGTATGTAGGATCTGATGTAAGTCTTGCTGAGTACCTTTGTACTCATGTTGCTATAATTTACATTTTTACAGAAGACGCTGCAACCCCTTCTGATGGGTTCTACGTAGATGTTGACATCAACGAGTAGGCTAAAGGCCCAGGTGGTGATCCTGAGCTTGTGAAGGACCACGTAGTATAGCTAGGCTTTCCAAGCCTCTCTTATTTTACTAGTTGTATGTACTCAGACAAGTTACTTCCGCTGCTGGTTTGTATGACTGTATGACTTGAATGCTGGGTCGTGGGACCCGTACCTTTGTGTATATTATGTATGGCTCCCTGAGCCTTAAATAAAGTACTTGTGTCGTAGAGTCATGTTGTGATGCTTCGTTGTATTTGCACATATCGAGCATATTGTGTGTATGATTGAAATGCTTGGTATGTGTGGGATCTGACTATCTAGTTGTTTATCTTTAGTAGCCTCTCTTACCGGGAAATGTCTCCTAGTGTTACCACTGAGCCATGGTAGCTTGCTACTACTTTGGAACACTTAGGCTGGCCGGCATGTGTCCTTCTTCGTTCCTGTGTCTGTCCCTTCGGGGAAATGTCACGCATTGAGTACCGGAGTCCTGTTAGCCCGCTACAGCCCGGTTTACCGGAGTCCTGCTAGCCCAGTGCTACAGCCCGGACCCACTTGCTGATGACCGACACGTTCGAAGCTGGGTCATGGATGCCTGTCCCTGTAAGTCTGTGCCACTTTGGGTTTACGACTAGTCATGTCAGCCCGGGCTCCTTATCATATGGATGCTAGCGACACTATCATATACGTGAGCCAAAAGGCGCAAACGGTCCCGGGCAAAGGTAAGGCGACACCCGTGGGGATACCGTGCGTGAGGCCGCAAAGTGATATGAGGTGTTACCGGCTAGATCGATGTGACATCGAGTCGGGGTCCTGACAGATCCACTCGCGGGTGCTCCACCAGCCGACCCGACTTTAGTCTCCACATGTATCATGTATAAAGTATATAGTATATACCCGTGATCACCTCCCGAGTGATCACGGCCCGATAGTATAGCACAGCAGACGGACAAGAATGTAGGGCCACCGATGGAAATACTAGCATTCTATACTAAGCATGTAGGATTGAAGGTAACGGTAACAACAGTAGTAGCAAGGACAGGCTATGCATCAGGATAGGTACAACGGAAAGCAGTAACATGCTACACTACTCTAATGCAAGCAGTATAGAGTAGAATAGGCGATATCTGGTGATCAAGGGGGGGGGGGGCTTGCCTGGTTGCTCTGGCAAGAGAGAGGGGTCGTCAACTCGGTAGTCGAACTGGGGCATCAGCATCGTCGGTCTCGTAGTCTACCGGAGAGAAGAGGGGGGAGAAACAATGAATACCATGTAAACATATGCATATCGATGCATGACAAGACAAGTAATGATGCTAGGCGTGCCCTAACGTGGTATGAGGTGATACCGGTTAAGGGGGAAAACATCCGGGAAAATATCCCCGGTGTTTCGTGTTTCCTGGCAGAGGAGCCGGAGGGGGAAAGTTGCGAGTTCGATAGGTTAGGGGTGTGTGGCGGACGAACGGACTGTGTATCCGGATTCGTCTCGTCGTTCTGAGCAACTTTCATGTTGAAAATATTTTAATCCGAGTTACGGATTAAAAGATATGATTTTCTAAAGATTTTATTAATTTCTGGTATTTAATTAATTATTTAAATTAATTCGAAAATAAATTAATGACATCAGCATGATGTCATGCTATCGTCAGCAGTCAACAGAGTTGACTGGGTCAAACTGACATGTGGGTCCAGTGGGACCCACCTGTCATACACTGTTTAGGTTAATTAGGTCTTAGTTAAACTAATTACTATTTAATTAAACTAAGTAGTTAATTAGATTAATTAAACATGACTGATTAACTTAATTAATTCACTTATTGATTAATTAATGTAATTATTATCTATTTATTTATTTTTAATTCCTTTTTTAATAAAGTTCTGGGGCATGGGCCCCTGTGTCATTGGGCCAAAGGGGCCACAGCGGTTCGGGCTAATGGGTGCTGGGTGGAGATGGGCGCAATGGGTGTCCAGCACCCGTTCGTTCGAGTGCACGCCAGTGCGGGCGGACCCGGCAGGGGGGGGGTGCAGGGGGAGGCCGGTGGCCACGGCGCCGGCCAGGCGGCCGGGGCGGCGACGAAGCAGCACAGGAGAGGCCACGGCGACCTGGGGAGGTAGCGGCACGGCGGGGTGCAGTTGGTAGAGGAGGCAGCAGCAGCCGTGGAGCAGGGGCACGGGGTGTGGGATGGTCGAGGGAGCGGGGCGAGGAGGCCGTGAGCAGGAGCGGGCAGAGCACCGTCTCGGGCGCGGGCGTCCGGCAGCGATGGCCGTGGGCACGGGTGGGCGCGCACGGGCGCGTGCAGGGGGTGTCGGTCCAGTCGCGGCGCGGGGAGAAGGTCGCGGCCGTGAGCGCGCGGTATGGGGTCATCCGGAGCGCGTGGTGAGCGCGTGCGGCAGGAGGAAGAGCAGCAAGACCGGGGCATGCGGTGCGCGGCACCGTGGTTCGAGCACGCGGGCGGGAGGAGGAGAGGACGGTGCCTCACCGACGTTGCAGAGACGAGGGTCGGCGAGGCTCGGTGGAGCCTTTAGGGAGGAGGATGGGGACGCGGCGACGCAGGGGAGGAGCGGCGATGGCGTCCGGCGTGGTCGTCCCGGTCGGTGGCGATGGTCGGTCCGGCTCAGGGCGGCGACGGTGGGTGGATCGGGCGCGGGGATCTCTTCCCCCAGGCACGATGCGTGCGTGCGGCGCGAGGTGGAGGGGAACGAGGGGAGCGAGCGGGGTGGGGCGAGTGGGGGTCTCGCCCCCGATCCAGATTGGATCGGGAGGGGGGGAACGGCATGGGGGGGGGGAGTGCGGGTGGTTGGGTTAGGGTTTCCTAGGGTGGGGGGATATGGGAGGCCGGTTGGGCCAGGAAGGAGTTGGGCCGGATGGCCCAGTTGGCCTGGGGCTTTCCATTTTTTTAAACCTTATTTTCTTTTATAGTATCTGTTTATTTGTTTTCTTTTATTTCTCATTTTAGTAAAATACTACAGTGGCAAGAAAATAGAGGTTGCAAGCTAAGCCACAGCCACAAACCACTTAGCATCGAAGCAAAATAGTTTTGAAATTGTTTAACATTTTGAAAGCATTTAAATAATTTTTATTGTTACTATTTTATTCATTTTAGAGTGTTTAAACATTTTATAAAGGTGTGCTTTCTCCACCATAATTACCTATGCAATATTTGGTTCACTCCGAACATTTTAGTTTTAATATTCGAAAACTTTTATTCTTTGGTTGATTTTGAATTTGAATTTGAATCAGTTACGAACTAACACGAGATTAGGAACAGTAATCGAGGTGACGTGGCATCATTAGCAGAGGATCACTGTAGCTTAATTACCCGGGCGTCACAGGTGGATTGCAAACACAATGTCAATAGCGGGCAAAGAAGTCCTTGTTAAAGCTGTAGCTCAGGCAGTGCCAGTTTTTTCCATGTCTTGCTTCAAGCTCCCAAGAGGATTGTGTGAACACCTCAACATGTTGATAAGGAAATTCTGGTGGGGGAGCAAAGAGGGCAAATGCAAACCTCATTGGGTCTCTTGGCAAACTTTGAACCAACCGAAAGGAATGGGGGGCTTAGGTTTCAAAGATTTTGAGTTGTTCAATCTTGCTATGCTTGCGAGGCAGGCTTGGAGGTTGCTATAGAACCCAGAGGCTTTGAGTGCAAGGCTATTAAAAAGCATATACTTCCCAAATTCTGATATTTTTCAGGCTAGCCTCGGGAGCCACCCTAGCTAGATATGGAGGGCTATCATTGAAGGAAGAGATATCTTAAAGCAGGGCTTGATAAGGCGGGTGGGTAATGGTAACACGACACACATCTAGAGTGATAATTGGCTTCCCAGGGATGATATGCTTCGTCCGTACGGCAGCAGAGTACAGAACCCGCCATCTTTGGTCTCGGAACTAATTGACCACACGTTCGCAACGTGGAACAGAGCGACGGTGGAGGCGACTTTCATGCCAATGGACGCTCGAGTTATTTTGGGGATTCCTCTCTGCACCCGCAATATTCCCGACTTTTGGTGCTGGCATTTTGCGAAGCATGGCTCGTTCACTGTGAAATCAGCTTATAAAATGCTAGTAGCGACGAAACAACGGAGATAAGCATGGTTGGAGGGAACCTCGGGCTCTTCTAGTTCCAATGCAGAGGAGAAAGCTTGGAAAAGGCTGTGGAATACGAGTGTTCCGGCCAAGGTGAGGATGTTCCTGTGGCGCCTTTCCAAACACTCGTTACCAACTAATGACGTACGCATGCACCGCCACATGACAGATTCAGCCAGCTGCGGGCTTTGTGGCGCGCCTGACTCATGGCGGCATTCTCCCATCGAATGTGCCGCTTCAAGATGCACCCGGGCTCTCAGTGACAGTGAAATGGTGCAGCAAATGATGGAAGTTACTGAACCCTTAGCCAAACAATGGCTGTTTACTCTAATAGAATCCCTGTCGCAGCAGAAATTCACATTGCTCGTGGTAACTTTGTGGGCTATTTGGTCGGCACGACAGAAGGCAATATATGAAGGCATATTCCAGAGCCCACATTCCACACATGCGTTTATAAACATGTACATATCAGATTTGGAAATCATTGACAGTAGCAATACGCGTGCTGTCTAGGGACTGTTATCACATGTGGCGCCTAATGCTAGACCCAAGGCTCCTCCAATGGGCTATGCAAAAATTCATGTTGACGCAGGGGTCAGATTCGAGCGTGGAGGCTCCGCAGCTGCTATTTGTAGGGATGACCAAGGGTTCTATCTTGGAAGCTCTGCACTTGTCATCTTTGGTGTCCGCGATCCTACTGTTTTGGAGGCGATTAGATGTCGGGAGGCCTTAGCATTGGCAGAGGACCTCAACTTGCAACAGTTCATCATTGCCTCGGATGGCAAACAAGTTGTCTCAGACATTTCTAAGGGGGCGAGAGGCCGGTGTGGTGCTATCATTAGCGAAATAAATCTCAATGCTACTATGTTTAATTGTAAGTTTGGTTTCGAGGGTTGTGCCGCAAACTATGAGGCCCATAGACTAGCTAAATTTGCTCTTTCTCAGGATCCGGGACGCCATGTGTGGTTTGGGAATCCCCATGACCCTTCTTGTATCCCACTTCATGTGGATTTTTTCACCCCTCAAAAAAACGTTGATGAAATGATATTTTTCTCATAAAAAAAATGATGAAATGAAATTAGGGTGGTGCTCTCTTTGGTAGACTGAATCGAGGTGTGGAACACTACAGCGTCATTAGCGAGGGCGCGAGCTAGCCCGATCATGGCACGTTAGGCACTCGCTGATCCCTCCACGATCAACGCGCCACGGACGGCATGCCGACAGCCTTGTGCGCGGTGAACCCGCCGTCGACGAGCAGGTTGTGCCCGGTGACGAACTTGGCCTCGTCCGACGCCAGGTACAGCGCCGCCCTCGCCACGTCCTCCGCTTCCAGCACGGCCCCGTCCAGCTCGCTCCAGTCCGTCTCCACCACCCGCCTCAGCGCCGCCTCGTCCATGCCGGGGCACATCTCTGCCATCGACCGCAACGTCAGCGGCGTCGCGAGGGCGTGCGGCGAGATGGCGTTCACCCGCACGCCATTCTGTGTTTTGATTTCCGGTTTGAGCTTTTTTTCGCCCTAGGCCGAGATGGCCGAATTTCGGCCATTTTCAAAAAATTCGGCTGAAATTTGACCAAATTTTGACTGCAATTTGACTTAAATTTGATCGATATTTGCCAAATTTGAGCAATTTCGGCCTAAATATACTTTTCGCCTCAGGCTGAGATGGCCGAAATTCGGCCGAAATCCACTTTTTGCGGCCGAAAATCAAAACACAGACGCCATCCCGCGCCAGAGGTCCCGCGGCCGCGCGCACCGCGGCAATGACGGTGGCCTTAGAGATGGCGTACGCGAGGGCCGGGGCGCCGAAGGTGAGCACGCCCATGACGCTGGCCGTGCAGAGGATGCTGCCGCGGCGGCGCGGTGCCATGACGCGCACGCCGTGCTTGATGCACGCGACCGCCGAACGCGCGTTCACCGCCATCACGCGGTCGAAGTCGGCGAGGTCGAGGGCGCCCACGGCGGTCCGCGTCACGGACCCGGACATGCCAGCGTTGCTGTAGAGGATGTCCAGGTGTCCATGCCGCTCCACGGCATGGTCCACTGCCGCGGCGATCTGCGCCTCATCGGATACGTCGCAACGGAGGTAGGCCACGCCCGGGCCAACCTCCGCGGCAACCGAGCGGCCCAGGTCGTCCTGCACGTCGGCGATGATGACCTTGGCGCCGTTCCTGATGAACTCCATGGCCGTCACCTTGCCAATGCCGCTCGCGGCGCCGGTGATCACCGCCACCTTACCAGCTAACCTGTACCCATATCGGCAGCATATCATGACGCAGAAGATGATAATACACTCGAACAAAATTGTCCGGTGCGCAACAACGGAGAGTACCAGCAGCATTGAGAGACTGGAAAGATGATGTAGACAAACCTTTGAGAGTTCGGAGCCGTGGAGAAGCCATTGACGAAACCTGACGCCGTCAACCCATGAACTCTGCTCGTCTCCCTGAGAACGAGCTGCACGGCTTTGAACATCCTCTGCTCGCTATCTTTCTCTTCGCCAACAGGGTAAGGCAGTGGCGAAGACGATCGAGCTTCGGAACAACTAGGCAGTGGCTGGTAACAGATCTAGCCTTGAGTTCTTGGTCTTTTCGTTTGGGTCTTTGGGAACTGTCGCGTTCCCCTCGCGTGCTTTGGAAAAATCTAACCAGGAATTCCAAATCATAGTCTTTGTCGCCGCGTGTTTATGGATCAGCGCAGCATCTAAGCTCGGGTAGATCACATATTCAGAGCGCTGCTACAGATACGATTACGATTTTTTGTACGACGAACAATACCAGCCATTTACCCACGACAGACTAGGATCCGATTTCCATACTACTGGTAATCCAACGATGATGCTTTACTCAGCGGACGTGATGGAAGGCCCTCTTCATTTGTCGTACGTGTTCGCACACGAACACGTCACCGTGTACCCTCGACGCCGGGGTGATGCACCGCAGCTCACGTCGAAGGAGACCCGTCCGGAAGCGCGGTACGCAGGTAATCCGGCGGGCACTTTTGTAGACCCGAAACCCCACACTCCCGGGAGGGACCCCGTCAGGGCGCGCGGCGGCTATGGGCTGCCCTAGGTCGGCCTGACCGCCCCTAGGGCCTCGTGGATCGCCGCCCTGCAACAAGAAGAACGAACGAAGAACGAGGAAGAAGAAGAACAAGGGAGAGAGATAAAGATAAAGGTAAAAGATGATAGATTGATTTGTTCGATTGTGTGTTGTTCAATCGGCCGTCACCTCTTGTCTATATAAAAAGCGGATGGACTTCCCGTACAAGAAAAGGACTTGCCTTGCCGTCCAAATCATCAAAATCTAACCAAATTCGGACTTCTTACGACCTCCGGCCCGGATGTCCGGCTCTAGGCCCGGATGATCCGGCCAAGCCCAGATTTCTGACAGCAGTCCACTAATCGGGCTGTAACTTTTGCATACGAACTCGGATTAAGATGATTGTTATATGAAAATCAACCGCCTCGACGAGACGCACAACTTTTCTGTTGAACACTTTTTGATCTGAGGTCATCTCGAGAGAGTTTCGGGCTGTTTTCTAACATCTGCAGCAGAAAAACTTGTCCGGACGTCCGGACGATTGCCCGGACTGTCCGGCCTTTACCCAGATCATCCGGGAGTTGACCCAGATCATCCGGCTTCAGCGCCAACCTTCTGGAATCTTAGTGCTTCAATTACCCGGATGATCCGGACCCCGGCCCGGATGATCCGGCCAACATTGGTGCAGCACACGGTTTTGTCTATAACTTTTACATACGACCTTGGATGGGGACGATCTTTATATCAAAATCGTCCGTTTCGACGATACGAAGAACTTTGCAGTTGTAACTTTTTCCATCAGAGGTCATCTTAATTAGGTTCCATGCCATTCTTTAATCAGGTGTCAACACGGGTATCTCCGAAATTGTCATATCTTTTGCACTTGAGCTCCTTTTTGGTCCATCTTCATATTTATTTCGATCATCTTGATGAAGGCCATCAAATGGTGACGTAAACTCATAATTTTAACCTCATTCCATTATAGACTCAAGTCACTCTTTCCGATAATGCCATTTTTGAGCGTCAACACATGCCTCCCTGTTTTTCGGCAAAAGTAGTATGCCGAAAAATAACTTGTACCGTGTTGGTTCTAAGGACGATGTCAACACTCCATCGGCCACGTCGCATGTGCTTAGAGCGATAAATATATACCGGCCATTTATTTGAGGCGGATTCTTGATGCAAACTTGGGTGAAACCTTCTCAACTTCATTAACAATCCCATAGATATGTATCTCAAGGTCATCCTCCAAACCATATTGCTCACCCTTTTGCTAGGATTTTGCAAATAATCAACAATAAACTATCTTCAATCCTTACTTTTTGCCTGCATAAAAAATCATTAGTGGCCGAAGCGATGGACTTCGATTCATCCTTAGCTATGTTGACGAGACTAAGCATCGGCTATTGAATGAAATACAATACACCATGAAACATAGTAGCCGGATGCTTGCTGTGCCAACTCTTTTGAATTGTCATGCCTAGAAATATGAACAATTTTAAAGCAACCAAGGTAAATTTTGCATCTAGGCATACCTCAAGATAAACTACAAGTGATTCGTCAAAACATTCATAACCCTTGGATATTTGTTGCACTACTCATAACGAATCACCAAAAGCCTTAATATGTTTAGCACATATGGCGAAAGTTCCAAACCGAATAACATTGCATATTCGGCTTTGATTATTGTGCAATAAATATTTTAAGAGGCATGAGGCTTCACATAACAGCACCATATGGAGATATATAAACAAAACCAACACCATGGCCATTGTTATGAATTCAACCGTCGAAACATAATCTCCATAGCACTAGAGAGACAAGGTTAATATCACTTAACATGTACCTTGTCTCGGTTCCAATTGAACTAAGGACGATGTTAGAATTTCACACCGGCCATGATCGGATAGTTTCTTAGGACGATAGTTAATTATCGGCCATTATCATGAGGTCCATGTAGAATTCATCCATTAAAGCATGTATAGCCGAAATAAACAAATAAAATAGCAATAAAATATTTCGTCCCCTTTGTCTTAGCAACAAAAATGTAACTAACCAAATGTATAGTGATTTGGTAATACTCTGTCATGATACGGAAAATTATGTTGCATCCATGGATCAAAATAAGTCCATGGAGGGTAACTGATCATACCTGTGGATGAATTCCATGGCAAAGGCATCAATGGCATTGTTGAAGAAAATGGATGATGTGCTAACCGAAGATTTTGATGTTGTGATGCGCACCTTCGGCTTAATTGTTTGTGTCTTTCATTATTTTCCTTCTTCACTTTTATTGTACTTGTTGCAACAGAAGCATGCACATCATTTTTGTCTTGATTGATCTTCTTGGGAACCCATGCCATATTCCTCTTTCTCAGCTCTTGTGCACTAAAATTTTGTAATTCCTTCTTTTGCCAATACGATAAGCCGAGTGGGCATCTCGGCTGTGATTCTGTTTTGACCAATGACAATTCTTTCTTGGCCTTGTGCACTCTCAACTTCTTTTCTTCAGATTTGGCACTTTGACTCTTAATAATTGGTTGCTTCATCTCATTGCTTTTAGTAGCCAATGTCAACACTTTCATTGGCTCTTTTTCATTTGAGATCAAATATGAAGTAGCACTTTTACGACCATCTCTTTTAACGCGGTAAACTTGTTTGACCACCTCTTTCTTCTTCCTTGAGCTCTGGACCGATTCCTTATGATTGAAACGGTCTTTGACGCGTGGTTGTTCAAATGTTGATCTCCTTGGAGCTGCATAGTATTGGTGAGATGGTCTAGAATAAGATGGAGAATGTGCCCTTGTATCATACCTGTCCCATGATGAATATGTATCTATATGAGCATAGGGAGGCATCCACGGCATTGGCATTTGCGGCCCAAAATAAGGATATGAATATGTTGCATTAAAATTATTACTTTGCCAATACCAATCCTCATATTTGCGCCTTGGGGTGATCTTGCTTTCTTTGCATGATTTGACCGATAAGCATTCTTCTCTTCACTCTTCTTTTGATATTTATCCAATAGTTCAGCGAATGTGATTTTTGATCTCTTACACTTGCGCTTATTTTGGCTTTTGTTTTCTTTTGGTTTGCTTCCATCGATCATTGGATTTGCTTGCTGCCCCCCAGTCCTTGGCGTCTCCATTGTAGCTTCGATGAAATTTTTGCCCTCAAAGTTATGTTCATTATGCTCTTCAACAAATTCTTTACTTGAAAGCTCGATCCCATCACCTGCTATTTTTAACTTCTCTTTAAATGGATCGGCTTGAAGCAGCCGATGCAAAAACTTTCTGCCATCGGGACCAATCGGAATAGACTGGTCATCTCTTGGTGTCTCAACAAATTTCAATCGTCCTTTATCAATGGCCGATTTAACTATTTGACGAAACATATTGCAATCCTCAAAATTATGTTTGAACGAATGATGCAACCTACAATACATTCGTCCTTGAATTGATGGCTTAACATGGTGATCAAGAATTCTAATGTAATTATTTTTCAACAACAAATCAAAGATTTGATCACACATGTTTGAATCAAAGGTATACCTTTTGTTTTCTAGCCGATCTTGTTGTGAGAACGGCTTTGGAGTTAAGCAAACGAATGGTTCAGATTTGGAATCTCCCCATTCGGCTATGCATTGTGTTTTCCACTCTATCTCCGATGTCTTTGGATAAGATATTATATTAGCATCAGTTTTCTCAATAGAATTTAACCTTGGCTTTAAATTTCTGAAACGAAGATATTTAGAACATACATGTCTCAGTTGAGACCAAGTGTAAGCCAAGTAAAAAATAAGCAAAGCTACCCAACTAGATATGAACTTTAGAGAAAGCAACAGGAAAAGCTTTGGTTGTAACAATAAGTCATTATCGGTCTTTATAAATGGCGCAATGGGTTGACCGATATGTTCCATAACAATTTTACTACTAACAAGTAAATTACCCTTCTTCATTGGTCTTTCAAAATTACTTATGAGAATATTTCTTATAAATGCATCAGTAATGAAGTTGCGACCAAATCTGAAAATAGGTAAATTACTCGCTATGCATACCTCTTCAAATATGTTGGGAGAGCATGATAGTGGTGCCATTTAAAGAACATCTCGCTCCATCTTTGGATGGCTCCCCAACACCTTGTCATCATCTTTTTCTTGAATCCGTGCATCATTGCTTTGAAGATTTTTGCTGGCCGAACTTTGTTCGGCTACTTGTTCTTGTCCTTGAAGCTTGTCAATTTCTACGGCACGGAACTCATAGGGCAGGAAGTAGGTTCCATTAACTTCAGAAAAAATCAAGCACCGTTGTTTTCCTATGCTTGCCATGCCCTTTCTCAATAATGCTTGCCTCGTTGGATTTGATGGATTCAGAATATATGCTACTTGCTTCGGCTTTTTCAACCGAAGCACTTTCATGTTTCGAATCATCCTTCTTTTCATTGATAGTACCAATTGGCAATGCTTCTTTTATCTGAGCCAATTCTTTTTCTATTTCTTTTTGACGGCGAGCGGCAAAATTAGCTTTAAGCTTTTTCTTAATTTCAGCCCACTCCGGATATGATTGCCCCCCAATGCTTTTAGATTCTTTCGGCAATGACACACGGGTGTTGCCGAAATTTTGCAATTGTGTAGCGGGTGTATAATATGATGTAGTACTAGGTGAAGGCATATGCAGTGTTGTAAGACCATACTTTTGCTCGCCAATTTTATCAATTGGCAAAGATTCATCTTCTTGCAAAACTCTAGCTTTTATTGCGGCATAATCAGGAAATAACCCCTTTTCATGTTGTTCAAGGCAAAGATCACTAATTCTCTTATTTTGAGCTAAACTCTTCAATGCAGCCACCACTACCTCATCTTCTACAATGTTGGGCACAACCGCTCCTGTAAAATTTACATTCATTCGGCTATAACCAGGAAGGTGTGAAGCCGAATTATGAGCATCTACAGTTGTGTATGGTGCCGAAGAATTACTAACATGAGGTGTTGCATATGACGGTTGAGAGTAACTCGCCAAATAGCCATTAGTAGCATGACCAATTCTCTCATTCATCGGCATGGTTGGATTACTATATTGCGCATTAGCTGCCGATGAATAAAAGGGTGAAACACTTTCTTGTATGGCATTGGAAATTCTAACTTGGGGTGTTTCAAATTGATTAATCAAACTCATCATGTTGCTCATCGGCATATGAATTTGTGGGGTTGCCGATGCATGGGAGTTGGGATACATATGTTGCATGTTGCTAAATTTGTAAGAATTTGAAACATGAAGATTGTTTTGCATCGGCCCTTGCACATAATTAGATGCATGATTGATAAAATTAGGGCTAGCCGATACATTATGCTCAATAGGTGATCTAGCAACAACATATGGATTATTTGCATCTACAAAGGGGAATTGGGTATTCATATTACCTTTGTAGATTGCAGCAACTTGATGATGATCTCTTCGTAGCAAGAACGGGCTGGAGACCGTTCAAAGCTTCTTCCCTAGCGGAGTCGCCAAAAAGTGTGTTCGCACACGAACACGTCACCGTGTACCCTCGATGCTGGGGGTGATGCACCGCAGCTCACGTCGAAGGAGACCCGTCCGAAAGCGCGGTACGCAGGCAATCCGGCGGGCGCTTTTGTAGACCCGAAACCCCACACTCCCGGGAGGGACCCCGTCAGGGCGCGCGGCGGCTATGGGCTGCCCTAGGTCAGCCTGACCGCCCCTAGGGCCTCGTGGATCGCCGCCCTGCAACAAGAAGAACGAACGAAGAACGAGGAAGAAGAAGAACAAGGGAGAGAGATAAAGATAAAGGTAAAAGATGATAGATTGATTTGTTCGATTGTGTGTTGTTCAATCGGCCGTCACCTCTTGTCTATATAAGAAGCGGATGGACTTTCCGTACAAGAAAAGGACTTGCCTTGCCGTCCAAATCATCAAAATCTAACCAAATTCGGACTTCTTACGACCTCCGGCCCGGATGTCCGGCTCTAGGCCCGGATGATCCGGCCAAGCCCAGATTTCTGACAGCAGTCCACTAATCGGGCTGTAACTTTTGCATACGGACTCGGATTAAGATGATTGTTATATGAAAATCAACCGCCTCGACGAGACGCACAACTTTTCTGTTGAACACTTTTTGATCTGAGGTCATCTCGAGGGAGTTTCGGGATGTTTTCTAACATCTGCACCAGAAAAACTTGTCCGGACGTCCGGACGATTGCCCGGACTGTCCGGCCTTTACCCGGATCATCCGGGAGTTGACCCAGACCATCCGGCTTCAGCGCCAACCTTCTGGAATCTTAGTGCTTCAATTACCCGGATGATCCGGACTCCGGCCCGGATGATCCGGCCAACATTGGTGCAGCGCACGGTTTTGCCTATAACTTTTGCGTACGACCTCGGATGGAGACGATCTTTATATCAAAATCGTCCGTTTCGACGAGACGAAGAACTTTGCAGTTTTAACTTTTTCCATCAGAGGTCATCTTAATTAGGTTCCATGCCATTCTTTAATCCGGTGTCAACACGGGTATCTCCGAAATTGTCATATCTTTTGCACTTGAGCTCCTTTTTGGTCCATCTTCATATTTATTTCGATCATCTTGACGAAGGCCATCAAATGGTGACATAAACTCATAATTTTAACCTCACAAGGTTCTTTTTTTTTGCGGGTGAAGTGTAGCAAGGTTCTTTATGTATCCATCCATCTTAAGCCATCGTACAAAAATCATTAATTAAGCATTGCCGTACTACGTTAATTAAGCAAGAGAGAGTTTTATGCACATCACAAGATGGGAAGCCACTGTCAGAAAAATAAGATGGGAATCCACCAATCTGCTAGTGCCGGCATGGATTTCTTGTCCTGACTTTTGTCAGTCGGGCTTGACATTATCTTATTAAAGACGTTGCCTACTTGCTATTATGCTTGTCTTTATTGACTAGTCTTGAAGCTTTAAATAGCTGGCTACATCAGCTTTTGGAGAACTCTCTCCCTAAGGCTATGCACTTTTAAAACTAAATTAATAATGACGCTAATAGCACTTGGGAATACTCCAACAGAAGAATTTACCTGGAGCTAATTAGGAACCCACCAGATGCTGCAAAACCTTTCCAATGGATTTGGAAATCTTCCTGTCTAATAAAACATAAATTTTTCTTCTAGTTATTACTGCAAGACAAACTAAACACAATGAATCTTAAGACCAGGAAATTTTCTATATTGAGAATACTAGTTGTGTCATGTGTGATGAAGAAGCAATGGAGGAATACATTCACCTATTTTTCTCATGTGATTTCAGTCAAAATTAGGAATCGAATGGAATACTGATCTGAATATCAGTGATAAGCTACTGGATGGTAGAGAAAGATATGAAATATTATTCTACAACGAAACCTTGATGGCAGGGTGTTGGAGCCTCTGGAAGCATAGGAATGGCATCACCTTTGATCATAAACTAAATGACATTGTTTACTGTATCACCCGCTTCAAAGAGCATTTTGGTATGACCATTTACAAGAGCAAGCCAAGCCTCAAAGAAGGAATGTAGGACTGGTTAGACACAATGTAAACATTTAAAGTTATGTCCTCAACATGTTGTACAATTCATTGTAAATACTTCACCATTCTATTAATGAAAACCAGAGTAGGGTTTTTGCCCTACTATGTTTGCTAAAAAATGACGCTAATAGCCGTAAATGTCAAGTGGAGACCGAGCTCCATGGTGGTCTTAGTTTGAAAACTTCAAAATTCAAACTTTTCAGTTTTTTTTTGAAAAATAGACATATACCAAGAGACATCATGTACATCTTTCTAAAATTGTAGGTCAAAATATGTCAAAATGAGAGCTACACCAAAAAGACAAATTTGGACCTTTTTAGCATATGTACTGTTCATCCTCAAATTACGTGATTTTGTTTACTTTTTGCAGCTTGCAATTCAAGGTGTTTCATCTGAAATTTTACACACATACACATTACATTCTTGTGTACATGTATAATTTTTCTGAGAATTTTTTAAAACTGAATAGTTTGAATTTTGAAAATTTCAAAATTAAGGCCTCCATGGAGCTCGGTCTCCAAAATGCACTACTCACTAATAGCTCACTATTTCCCGCCATAGCGTTAAATTTGGATATATTTAGCCCACTTAACCGCTATACAAAACCATCCTTCTGCATCGTTCTTTGTTCTTGTTTCTGATATATATGATGCATTGATAGCCATCTTGGTTATTGAATTAGGACACCTGATTGGTGCTCGGATTCTGATGTTCGAACATGTGTGTATTTCAAATATATGTGATATATCATATATGATGCTTGATTATATACTTGTCTTTTCAAATTATCATGATTTAAGGAAAACACGAAATGGGACTTAGCTCCGCTATACCTTTTCATAGCTTGTAGAGAGCTGCCACTAAATGGCATAGCCCGCTATTTAACATTGGCTAGTCTCAAAAACTAGGATGAAATCCTTCTCCAGTCCGTCTCCGGCTAGACGTGGCCACGATGGTGCAAGGACATTCACCCCTTCCTGAAAGCGCTGCTGTGGAAGAAGTAGATTTACTCATAGGTATTTATTTTGTATCTTGCAATGGTTCAATAGTGGTTGCATTTGTTATGTATTTCGCTAATTAAGAAAAAGAGAGTTTTATGCACATCACAAGATGGGAAGCCACCATCACAAAAAAAGATGGGAAACCACCAATCTGCTAGTGGCGGCATGGAGTTTTTGTCCTGACTTGTTAGTCGGGCTCGACATTATCTTATTGAAGACGATGCCTACTTGCTATTATGCTTGTCTTTATTGGCTAGTCTTAGAGTTTTAAATAACTGGCTATGGACCTGTCGTAGCTTTTGGAGAACTCTCTTGCTAAGGGTATGCACTTTTAGCACTAAATTAATAATGACGCTAATAGCACTTGGGAATAATCCAACAGAAGAATTTACCTGGAGCTAATTGGGAACCCACCAGATGCTGCAAAACCTTTCCAATGGATTTGGAAATCTTCTTGTCTACCAAAACATAAAATTTTCTTCTGGTTATTACAGCAAGACATACTAAACACAAGGAATATTCTGAACAGGAAAATTTTCTATATTGAGAATACTTGTTGTGTCCTGTGTGATGAAGAACCAATGTAGGAATACATTCACATATTTTTCTCATGTGTTTTCAGTAAAAATTTCTGAATGACACTTGGAATGGAATGGAATACTGATCTGAATATCAGTGATATGCTACTGGATGGTAGAGAAAGATACGGAATATCATTCTACAAGGAAATCTTGATGGCGGGGTGTTGGAGCCTCTGGAAGTATAGTAAAGGCATCACCTTTGATCATAAACAAAAGGACATTGTTTATTATATCACATGCTTCAAAGAGCATTTTGGTATGATCATTCACAAGAGTAGGACAAGCCTCAAGGAGGGAATGCATGACTGGTTAGATACATTTTTAACATTTTAAGTTATGTCCTCAGAATGATGTACAATTCATTGTAAATAATTCACGATTCTATTAATGAAAAACAAAGTTACAGTAGGATTTTTACCCTACTATTTTTTCTAAAAAAATGACGCTAATAGCACTAAATGTCAAATGGAGACTGAGCTCCATGGTGCCTTAGTTTGAAAACTTCAAAATTCAAACTTTCCAATTTAAAAAAATTCTGAAAAATAGACATATATCTAGGGACATCACATACATCTTTCTAATTTTTTAGGTCAAAATATGTCAAAATGAGATCTACACCAAAAAGACAAATCTGGACCTTTTTAGCATATATACTGTTCTCGTCAAATTACGTGTTTTTGTTTACTTTTTGTAGCTTGTAATTCAAGGTGTTTCATCCTGAAATTTTATAAACATACACATTACTCCTTCCGTTCCTAAATATAAGTCTTTTCTACAGATTCTAATATGGACTACATGTGGAGCAAAATAAGTGAATCTACACTCTAAACTAAGTCTATATACATCTGTTTGTAATTCATATTAAAATCTCTATAAAGACTTATATTTAGGAACGGAGGGAGTACATTCTTGTGACCATGTATAATTTTTCTCAGAATTTTTTAAAACTGAATAGTTTGAATTTTGAAAATTTCAGCCTCCATGGTGCTCGGTCTCCAAAATAAACTACTCACTAATAGCTCATTATTTCCCACCATAGCGTTAGATTTGGATTCATTTAGCCCACTTAGCCGCTATACAAAACCATCCTCCTGCTTTGTTATATGTTCTTGTCTCTGATATATATGATGCATTGATACCCATCTTGGTTATTGAATTGGGGCACCTGATTGGTGCCGGGTTCTGATGTTCGAACATGTGTGTATTTCAAATATATGTGATATATCATATATGATGCTTGATTATATACTCATCTTTTCAATTTTTCATGATTTAAGGAAACACTAAATGGGACTTAGCTCCGCTATAGCTTTTCATAGCTTGTGAGAGAGCTGCCGCTAAATGGCATAGCCCGCTATTTAGAACATTGGCTAGTCTCAAAAACCAGGATGAAAATCCTTCTCTAGCCCCTCTCCGGCTAGACTTGGTGACAATGGTGCACGGACGTTCACCCCTTCCTGAAAGCGTTGCTGCGGAAGAAGTAGATTTACTCATAGGTATTTATTTCTTATCTTGCAATGGTTCAATAGTGGTTGCATTTGTTATGTACTTTGTTTATTAGTTATTAAGAATGGATGTCTACTCTTTTCAAAATATATATTTTTGTTATATGTAGTTGAACCTTTTTTATGTAGTTTTAAAAGTGTTTTATTGGTACTAGGACAATGCTCGTGCATAGCAATAGGATATAAATATTCCAGTACATTATCTTGTGATTTATCCGGCCATATTAATTTGATTGTGTAAATAAATGTTCATCAAATCCTGCCCTTGATTTATCTTATATTTTGATGAGAAGTTTGATAAGTAAATTAAAGTGGATTTTTTTCAGAAGGTCGGTAAATTAAGGTTATTGATTACCATTCGGGGAAGGTTGGACAAAGGGGTAGTGGGAAAAAAGCTGAAACATGAAACCTTACATTCTTTTTAAGTAGTATATACATATTTATATAGAGATAGAGATATAACCTAAGTGATGTAATTTTACAAAAATGGATGTGTAATATTTTTTTTAGTTACCTTTTATCATAGCAAACTTAAACAAAAAAATAATTTGTCATCTTTGTCTCATAAACATTTCTAACATGATACATGATCACTTATTTGATTTAAAAGAACATATTCTATGGATGGTGAAACATATTTCACAATTTGTTTTAATCTAACAAGTTTAAAGCTTGTGTGAACATTCTGTTTAACATTTGCTTGCATGATTTATATAATTTATTCGGCACACATGACCATTTATAAACATCATTTTAAAAAGTTATTTCACAACCATGTTTCTTTGTCCAAACAAATTTCGGAATTTGCATGGACTTCTTTTCAACGTACGTGAAAAAAATCATAGTAGACAAAATAGTTTGAACTGGATTACAAAATACATTTTGTTATTTCAAAATAATTAAACATATGTGGCCCCCATTTTATAATATGGTGTGCAGCTGTTGGGCCAACCCAGTTAACTCACACACCGATCGAAGTTTTATTTGGACGTCGATGGGACAAACCTAACATTGGGGGCAAAAGGGAAATCACTAATTAAGGAATACTCTTTGCAAAGGTCACTCCCATCTCCCCGTTTTATCTCTTAAACCGTGCGTCCAAATCTCGAATCGTTTTCACTGTTGGCTTCCTCGGTCAAGATCTCAAAACTAGATCCCATGTTAATATATTTTGATGAACTCTTTTCTTGAAAAAACAAACAAAAATAGAAACGGGAGCATGTTTTTTCTCCCTTTCTGAGGAGGCAGAACCGTGCATCTCGTGGAAGCAAATCTGTGCCCCTACAAGATGCAAATCTGTGCCTCTCGTGGAAAAAAAGGAAAAAACATATTTTCCTTTTTTTCTGAGAGGCACGACTGTGCCTCTCGCGGGAGCAAATTCGTGCCTCCATGATAAGTAAATTTGGACCTCTCGCGCAAAGAAAAAAAGAAAACATATTTTTTTCCTTTTTCGAGAGGCACGATTGTGCATCTTGCAAAAGCAAATCCATACCTCCACGAGAAGTAAAACTGTGCCTCTTGTGGAGGAAAAATAGAAGACATGTTATTTTACCTTTTGAGAGGCACGACTGTGCCTCTCACGAAAAGAAAAAGAAATGACACATTTTTTCCTTTTTGAGAGACATCGTGGAAGCATTTCCATGCCTCCACGAGAAGCAAATCTGTGTCTCTCGCGGAAGAAAACATAACGCGTTTTTTGAAAAAAAAATCATTTTTTGTCCAAAACCTAAGAAAATAGGGAGAAAACCGAAAAGCCAATTTTTTTTCAAAAATCATATAAACGCCACAGACGAGTACAAAAAAAGAAAAATTTTGGAGGACGCGACTGGAGCGCGATACATGGCGGCAGCTGGGAGTGCGCCAAGTGGTGTGCTCACAGCCCACCAAAAGTGAATCTTGCGGGGGCTCCTAAAGGAGTACATGCTAATTAGTTTTTTAGAGGTACTCGTTGATTAGTTGCTCCCAAGAAAAAGCTAGGCATGCAGCCGACGGATAGCGCTAGGGCTATGGCTCTCTCTTGGCGGGGCGGAGATCCATCTCTCCTCAAGCGAGTGGTAGGATATGTCGGCCCAATAAGGTGGAATCTTTCTTTGGTATTGGTTGGTTTTCAGAACGTTCTACGCATGTGTATTTCTTTTCCTGTGTTTTCCATCCATCTTAAGCCATAGTACAAAAATCATTAATTAAGCTTTGTCATATTTCTTTAGTTAATCAAAAGAGAGTTTTATGCACATCACAAGATGGGAAGCAACTGTCAAAAAAAAGGGGAGCCACCAATCTGCTAGTGTCGGCATGGAGTTCTTGTCCTAACTTTTGTTAGTCGGGCTCGACATTATCTTATTGAAGACGTTGCCTACTTTCTATTATGCTTGTCTTTATTGGCTAGTCTTAAAGTTTTAAATAGCTGGCTATAGCCCTGCTATAGCTTTTGGAGAACCCTCTAGCTAAGGCTATGCACTTTTAACACTGAATTAATAATGACGCTAATAGCACTTGGGAATACTCCAATAGAAGAATTTACCTGGAGCTAATTGGGAACCCACCAGATGCTGCAAAACCTTTCCAATGGATTTGGAAATCTTCCTACCAAAATATAAATTTTTATTCCGGTTATTACTACAAGACAGACTAAACAGAAGGAATCTTCTGACCAGGAAATTTTTCTATATTAAGAATACTACTTGTGTCTTGTGTGATGAAGAACCAATGAAGGAATACATTCACCTATTTTTCTCATGTGTTTTCAGTCAAAATTTCTGGATGACGCTAGGAATGGAATAGTGATCTGAATAGCAGTGATATGCTACTGGATGGTAGGGAAAGATACATAATATCATTCTACAAGGAAATCTTGATGGGAGGGTGTTGGATCCTCTGGAAGCATAGGAATGACATCACCTTTAATCATAAACAAAAGGACATTGTTTACTCTATCACATGCTTCAAAGAGCATTTTAGTATGATCATTCACAAGAGCAAGCCAAGCCTCAAGGAGGGAATGCAGGACTGGTTTGATACATTATAAACATTTTAAGTTATGTCCTCAGGACGTTGTACATTTCATTGTAAATACTTCACCATTCTATTTATGAAAAAACAGAGTTACACCAGGGTTTTTACCCTACTGTGTTTGCTAAAAAAATGATGCTAATAGACATAAATATCAAATTGAGACCCACCTCTATGGTGGCCTTAGTTTGAAAACTTTAAAATTCAAAGTTTTTAGTTTAATTTTTTCCGGAAATATAGACATATACCAAGAGACATCATGTACATCTTTCAAAAATTTAGGTCAAAATACGTCAAAATGACAGCTACACCAAAAAGACAAATCTGGATGTTTTTAGCATATGTATTGTTCATCCTCAAATTATGTGATTTTATTTACTTTTCGCAGCTTGCATTTCAAGGTGTTTCATCCTGAATTTTACACACATACACATTACATTCTTGTGTACATGTATAATTTTTCTGAGAACTTTTTAAAACTGAATAGTTTGAATTTTGAAAATTTAAAAATTAAGGTCTCCATGGAGCTTAGTCTCCAAAATGCACTACTCACTAATATCTCACTATTTCCTGCCATAGCGTTAATTTTGGAGTCATTTAGCCCACTTAGCTGCTATACAATACCATCCTTCTGCTTTGTTCTTTGTTCTTGTTTTTGATATATATGATTCATTGATACCCGTCTTGGTTATTGAATTAGGAAACCTGATTGGTGCTCGGGTTCTGATGTTCGAACATGTGCATATTTCAACTATATGTGATATATGATATATGATCCCTGATTATATACTTATCTTTTTAAATTTTCATGATTTAAGGAAAACACGAAATGCGACTTAACTACGCTATAGCCTTTCATAGCTTGTGACAAGTTGCCGCTAATGGCATAGCCCACTATTTAAGACATTAGCTAGTCTCAGAAACCAGGATGAAAATCCTCCTCTAGTCTATCTCCGGCTGGACGTGGCAACGATGGTGCAAGGACGCTCACCCCTACCAGGAAGCGTTGCTGCGGAAGGAGTAGATTTACTCGTAGGTATTTATTTCGTATCTTGCAATGCTTAGTGGTCGCATTTGTTATGTACTTTGTTTAATAATTATTATAAAAGGATGTGTACTCTTTTCAAAATTTATCATTTTGCCATATGCAGTTTTACCCTTTTTTTGTAGTTTTAAAAGCGTTTTATCAGTACTAGGACAATGCCTATGCATAGCAACAGGATATAAATATTCCAGTACATTAGCTTTTGATTTATCTGGCCATATTAATATGATTGTGTACATAAATGTTTATCAAATCCCGCCCTTAACTTATCTTATATTTTGAGGAGAAGTTTGATAAGTAAATTAAAAAGGAATTTGTTCAAAAGGTAAGTAAATTAAGGTGATTGATTATCATACGTGGAAGGTTGGACAAAGGGGTAGTGGGAAAAAAGGTGAAACATGAAATCTTACATTCTTTTTTAAATGGTATATACATATTGATATAGATATAGGGATATAATCTAAGTGATGTAATTTTACAAACGTGGATGTGTAACATTTTTTCATGTTACCTTTTGTCATAGTAAACTTAAACGGAAGAAAATTTGTCATCTTTGTCTCATAAAAATTTCTAACATGATACATGATCTCTTATTTGATTTAAATGAACATATTTTGTGGATGGTGAAACATGTTTCACAATTTATTTCAATCTAACAACTTTCAAGCTTGTGTGAACATTCTGTTTACAGTTGCTTGCATGATTTACATAATTTATTTTGCACACGTGACCATTTATAAACATCATTTTAAAAAGTTCTTCCACAACCATGTTCCTTTGTTCAAACAACTTTGGGAATTTGCATGGACTTCTTTCAACATACGTGAAAAAATCATAGCAGACGGAATATTTTGAAACTGGATTACAAAATACATTTTGTTATTTCAAAATATTTAAACATACATGGGCTTGGTAGCCCACAAGTATAGGGATCGCAACAGTTTTTGAGGGTAGAGTATTCAACCCAAATTTATTGATTCGATACAAGGGGAGTCAGGGAATATTTGCAAGTATTAGCAGTTGAGTTGTCAATTCAACCACACCCGGAGAACTAAATATCTAAAGTCGAGTGATCATTAGAATAGTGTGATAATTTGATAGCAGTGGTAAAGTAGCAATAGTAATGATAGCAGTAACAATAGCAGCTTTATAGTGATTGTAACAATGGCAGCAATAGTAATTTAGTAAAGATCAATATGCGAAAAGCTTGTAGGCATTAGATCAGTGATGGATAATATATGTTGGATGACATTCATCATATAATAGTCACAACCTAGGGCGACACAGAACTAACTCCAATTCATCAATGTAATGTAGACATGTATTCCGTATATAGTCATACATGCTTGCGATAAGAACTTACATTCCTTATTTTGTCCTACCCTCCCATGGCAGCGGGGTCCATAAGGAAATCTAAGGGATATTAAGGCGTCCTTTTAATAGAGAATCGGAACAAAGCATTACACATAGTGAATACATGAACTCCTCAAACTATGGTAATCATCGCAAAGAATCCCAATTATTGTCACCTCGGGGTATGCGGATCATAACGCGTAATGGGTGCATACAACTTGCAATATAGGATCAAGAACACAAATATATTCGTGAAAACATAAAGGGTTCAGATCTGAAATCATGGCACTCGGGCCCTAGTGACAACATTAAGCATAGCAAAGTCATATCAATATCAATCTCAGAACACAATGGATACTAGGGATCAAGCCCTAACAAAACTAACTTGATTGCATGATAATCTCATACAATCCATCACTGTCCAACAAACCTATGAGGGAATTACTCACTCCCGGTGGTGAGCATCATGAAATTGGTGATGGAGGATGGTTGATGATGACGACGACATGGAATCCCCCCTCGGTAGCCCAGAACGGACTCCAGATCAGCCCCCCCGATAAAGAAAAGGAGGTGGCGGTGGCTCCATATCATAAAACGCGATGATTCTTTCTCTCTGGTTTTTTGAACTGATAGGTACTTATGGAGTTGGAGTTAGGGTTGCGGAAGCTGCCAGGGGCCCACAAGCCTGCCAGGCGTGCCATAATACGTCTCCAAAGTACCTATAATTTTTGATTGTTCCTTGCTATTATATTATCATTCTTGGCTGTTTAACATTCATTTTATAGCAACTTTATATCATTTTTTGAGAATAACCTATTGACATAGTGCCCAATGCCAGTTGCTATTTTTTGCTTGTTTTTTTACTTCGCAGAATATCCATATCAAATGGAGTCCAAATGCAGTGAAAGCTTTTGGAGATTTTTTTTCTGCACAGAAGACAACTTGGGAGCCAAGGAAGTGCATGAGGGAAGGCCCGTGGGGCCCACCACCCACCTGGGCGCGCTAGAGGCCCTGGCGCGCCCTGATGGGTCGTGGGGCCCACGAAGGTCCTTTCCACCGCCTCTCAGGTCTATAAATACCCAAATATTCCAGAAACCATAGGGGAGTCGATGAAACACAATTCCAGTCGCCGCAAGTTATAAAACCATGAGTTCCAATCTAGAGCCCTATTCCAGCACCTTGCTGGAGGGGAACACGATAACGGAGGGGTTCATCATCCTCATTGGTGCTTCTCTGATGATGCGTGAGTAGTTTACCATAGACCTATGAGTCCGTAGGCAGTAGCTAGATGGATTCTTCTCTCTTTTTGATTCTCAATACAATGTTCTCCTCGATGTTGTTGGAGATTTATTTGATGTAATGACTTTTTGCGGTGTGTTTGTTGGGATGCATTGAATTGTGAGATGATCAGATCTATTCATATCCATACATGATTATTATAGCTCGTATTTCTTCTTTGATATTTCGGTTTTGTTTGGCCAACTTGATTGATTTACTTGCAATGGGAAGAGGTGCTTTGTGATGGGTTCGATTTTGCGGTGTCCTCACCCAGTGACAGAAGGGGTAGTGAGGCACGCATGTATCATTGCTATTAAGGATAAAAAGATGGGGTCTATTCTTACATGAATAGATCTTGTCTACATCATGTCATCGTTCTTATTGCATTACTCTGTTTCTCCATGAACTTAATACACTAGATGCATGCTGGATAGCGGGTGATGTGTGAAGTAATAGTAGTAGATGCAGAATCGTTTACGTCAACTAATGTTGGATGTGATGTCTATATACATGATCAGTGTCTTGGATATTGTCATAATTATTTAATCTACTATCAATTTCCCAACAGTAATTTTTTTACCCACCGTATGCTATTTTCTTGAGAGAAGCCACTAGTGAAATCTATGCCCCCAGGTCTATTTCCCATCATATATTTTCAGATCTGTATTGCTATTTGTGTTTCCAATTTATTTGCCACTATTGTTTCAGATATATATTATCAAAAACCCAAAAATAGATCGCTGAGTTTTATTTGTCTTTATTTATTTGCATCTATCAATCTATCTATTTTTTCTTCACATTTTACTACCTTCGAGGGATTGACAACCCCTCTTACGCGTTGGGTTACAAGTATTTGTTATTTGTGTGCAGGTGCTGCTTACATAGTCTTGATTGGTGCTCCTACTGGATTGATAACCTTGGTTTCATAATTGAGGGAAATACTTACCGTTGTTGTGCTGCATCATCCTCTCCTCTTTGGGGAAATGCCAACACAGATACAAGCAACCAGGAAGAATTTCTAGCAGCGTTGCTGTGATGGATCAAGTCAAGGTAGTCTCCCGTCAACTTGCCAATTTCTGGCACCGTTGCCGAGGAGACATCATCATCTATCAAGTTCCTAATCACAAATCTCATCTCCTTGAAATTTATATTATTTGCCATTTGCCTGTCGTTTTCATCTCCCCCACTTCTAAACATTTTCGAAAATCACAAAAATATGTGCCTTTTTATTCACCCTCTTTTTTGTTTGCCTTTTTCTTGTTAGATCTCTTGTTTGCTTGCAATCTTGTTTGTGTAGTCATGATGTCTCAAGAAAATACCAAATTGTGTGACTTTTCCAATACTAATAATAATGATTTTATTAGAACTCTGATTGCTCCTTGACACGTTTCCGTCGTATCTACTTTTACTAACGCTTTTGCTCTTGTTTTGGACTCTAATTTGCATTTTGAATGAAACTAACCCGGACCAACGCTATTTTCAGCAGAACTACCATGGTGTTGTTTTTGTGCAGAAATAAAAGTTGTTAGAATGGAATAAAAAAGTTTGGAAAATTGTTTTACAATAAAAGAAACATACTGGAGCCAAGAACCACTTGAGGGGGGCCCTGGCTGGGCACAAGACACGAGGGCGCGCCCCCTCCTCTAGCGCACCTTGGTGGGTTGTCCCCACCACATGGCCCCGCATACCCTAATTCTGATGCTACAAAATCCTATTTTCAGAGAGAAAAAACCAAGGAGAAAGTTTCATCGTGTTTCATGAGACGAAGCTGCTGCCGCCTCCTGTTCTTCACCGGGAGGCCAGATCTGGAGTCCGTTTGGGGCTCCAGAGAGGGGAATCTTCGGTCTTCATCATCACCAACCCTCCTTCATCGCCAATGCCATGATGCTCCCCACTGGGAGTGAGTAATTTCTTCATAGGCTCGCTGGTCGGTGAGGAGTTGGATGAGATTTATCATGTAATCGAGTTAGTTTTTTTAGGGCTTGATCCCTAGTATATCCACTATGTTCTGAGATTGATGTTGCTATGACTTTACCATGCTTAATGCTTGTCACTAGGGCTCGAGTGAGGGAGTCTTGAATAAGGGGGTATCCGGACAGCCGGACTATATACTTTGGCCGGACTGTTGGACCATGAAGATATAAGATTGAAGACTTCGTCCCGTGTCTGGATGGGACTCTCCTTGGCGTGGAAGGCAAGCTTGTCGATTCGGATGTAGATATCCTTCTCTGTAAACCGACTTTGTGTAACCCTAGCCCCCTCCAGTGTCTATATAAACCGGAGGGTTTTAGTCCGTAGGACTCATCATCATTATCATCAACAATCATACCATAGGCTAGCTTCTAGGGTTTAGCCTCTCTGATCTCATGGTAGATCAACTCTTATAATACTCATACCATCGAGATCAGTCAAGCAGGAAGTAGGGTATTACCTCCATCGAGAGGGCCCGAACCTGGGTAAACATCGTGTCCCTAGCCTCCTGTTACCATTAGCCTTAGACGCACAGTTCGGGACCCCCTACCCGAGATCCACTGGTTTTGACACCGACATTGGTGCTTTCATTGAGAGTTCCTCTGTGTCTTCGCTGCAAGGTTAGATGGCTTCTCCAACCTTCAACCACGCTATCCTGGGCGAGACTTTTCTCCCCGGACAGATCTTCGTGTTCGGCGGCTTCGCACTGCGGGCCAACTTGCTTGGCCATCTGGAGCAGATCGATAGCTACGCCCCTGCCATTAGGTCAGGTTTGGAAACCTAAACTACACGGCCGACATCCTCGGAGACTTGATCTTCGACGGATTCGGGCCCGTGTCAGGAGCGCCGAACAATCGCGACGTGCATGACTTAGGTCTGCAGTCGGGTAGTATTCGGAACAACGCACCTGCTACAGCTCCGGACTCTGTTCCAGAGCAGGTCGTGCCTTCCGAGGACGGGTGGATGGACCCCGCCCCGAAGGCCGCACACTCCTCGGCGTTGGAGCCGAACACAGACCCCTTTCCTAAAGGGATATGTGTCTCCGGACCCCCGGACTCGTCTCCGGCCGTGTGTTCCAGACCGCGCGCATCCGTGCCCATTGAATCTAACTGGGCTCCAGTCATGGAGTTCACCGCCACGGACATCTTTCAGCACTCACCCTTCGGAGACGTGCTAGATTCTTTGAGGTCTCTCTCTCTATCAGGAGACTCCTAGCCGAACTATGTCCGGCTCGAGTGGGAAGCTGGCGACGAAGAAATTCGTTTCCCACCCACCACCCACTTAATAGCCACGGTCGATGAATTGACCGACGTGCTTAACTTCGACTCCGAAGACATCGACGGTATAGACGACGATGCGGGAGAAGAACAGGAACCACTGTCCACAGGGCGCTGGACTGCCACCTCTTCATATGATATATACATGGTGGATACTCCCAAAGAAACCAATGGCGATGAGGCAACGGAAGATAACCCCTCGGGGAAGAAAGCAAAACACGGGCGTCATCGGTGCCGCTCCAAGCCTCGCCACAACAATACTGGCACTTGAGAAGATAATCCAGAGGGTGCTGAAGAGGAATACGATCCTAATCAACCCACCTTCGAGCAAGCCGAACATGAGCACGAGCTGGCTAGCCCAGACGAACATGCGACGGATGGATACTTGGAGGACGATAACTATATACACTCCTCTGAAGACGAGGTGAGCCTCGGTGACGACGAATTCGGCGTACCAGAGTATCCCATAGAGCAGGAGCGCTTCAAGTGCAGGCTTATAGCCACTGCAAGAAGCCTGAAGAAGAAGCAGCAGCAGCTCCAAGCTGACCAAGACCTGCTCGCAGACAGATGGACCGAAGTCCTGGCGGCCGAGGAATACAAACTCGAGCCCCCGAGCAGGGGATACCCAAAGCATAAACCTCTAGAAGAAGAGGCTGAAGAGCCTGAACTTCCAGCACAAGATGAGGCTGACCGGCCACCTCGTGGCCGGGATAAAACAGGCTATCAGGCCGGACACCAGCCCGCACCCCCACGCCGGTTCACTACGGCCAGGGGCAATACGCAGGACCTACGAGACATATTGGAAAACAATGCAGGACAACCAAGATCGATCTACTGATCACGGGGGCGCGCCACAGCTCATGACACCGATCGTCATGCCGGATACAATGCTGATAAATCCGTCGGGGTCGGACATCACCGACCAGACCCAATCGGAATATGCCGCGACATAGCCCAACACACAGAGGCGCTGCACACCCCCTCTGCTTCACTTATGAAGTAATGGAACATGAATTCCCAGAAGGGTTTAAACCCGTCAACATCGAGTCATACGATGGCACAACAGACCCCGTGGTATGGATTGAGGACTTCCTTCTCCACATTCACATGGCCCGCGGTGATGACCAACATGCCATCAAGTATTTCCCACTCAAGCTTAAAGGGCCAGCAAGACACTGGCTGAATAGCCTGCCAGCAAACTCCATTGGCAGCTGGGAAAATCTTGAGGACGCATTCCTCGATAACTTCCAGGGAACCTATGTGTGACCACCGGATGCTGATGACTTAAGTCACATTACCCAACAGCCCGGAGAGTCAGCCAGGAAATTCTGGACTCAGTTTCTCACTAAAAAGAACCAAATTGTCGACTGTCCGGATGCTGAGGCCCTGGCGGCCTTTAAGCATAATACCCATGATGAGTGGCTTGCCCGACACCTCGGCCAAGAAAAACTGAAGACCACGGCGGCCCTCACGACACTAATGACCCGCTTTTGCGCGGGTGAGGATAGTTGGCTGGCTCGCAGCAACACCGCACCTGGAACCTTGGTACTTCAAACATCCGTGACAGTAACGGAAAGCCACGGCGCAACAGACACAAGCGTCGAAATAATGGCGACAATGCGGAGGATACGACAGTCAATGCCAGATTCAGCAACTCCAAATCCGGTCAGCGGAACAAGCCAATCAAAAGAAACAATCCGGGATCGTCCAGTATGGACCGCATACTCGATCGCTCGTGCCAGATTCATGGCACCCCTGACAAACCAGCCAATCACACTAACATAGATTGCTGGGTGTTCAAATAGGCCGGCAAGATAAACACCGAGAACAAGGACAAGGGGATGCATAGCGATGATGACAAGGAGCCCCGACGTCCGAACACTGGAGGGCAGATGAAATCCCCCCACCCCCAAGGTAAAAACGGTGAACATGATCTATACCATTCACATCCCCAAACGGGAGCGAAAGCGTGCACTTAGGGACGTCTATGCGATAGAGCCCGTCGCCCCAAAATTCAACCCACTGTCATCCTACCCGATCACCTTTGATCGTAGGGACCATCCCACCAGCATCCGTCACGGCGGCTCAGCCGCATTGATCCTCGACCCAATCATCGACGGATTCCACCTCACACAAGTCCTCATGGACGGTGGCAGCAGCCTGAACCTGCTTTATCAGGACACAGTGCGCAAAATGGGCATCGATCCGTCACGGATCAAACCCACCAAAACCACGTTCAAAGGTGTAATTCTAGGGGTAGAGGCCCGCTGCACGGGCTCTATAACACTGGAAGTGGTCTTCGGATCTCCGGATAACTTCCCAAGCGAGGAGTTAATCTTCGATATCGTCCCTTTCCGTAGTGGCTATCATGCACTACTTGGACGAACCGCGTTCACTCGTTTCAACGCGGTACCGCACTATGCATACCTCAAGCTCAAGATGCCAGGACCTCACGGGGTCATAACAGTCAATGGAAATATAGACCGCTCCCTCCGTACAGAAGAACATACTGCGGCCCTCGCGACAGAAGTACAAAGCAGCCTCCTCCGACAAACAGCCAATTTGGCAACGACATCCCAAACACCGTCAAGCAAGTCTGGAGTACCCCGCAACAGGACCGTCAGGCACGCCAGGAGCTCGACTAGCAATCCGGCCTCCACGTCAGGGGAATACTGAGGTGGTCCTCTTCAATGATCATTTTACCTGTTCTTACATACCCCCACGTAGCCTGCCCTTGGATAGGATATGTCAAATAGTCCTATTTTTTCTGCTTAATGCATCAATTGTACACCTACGTTTTGCCCTATTGTCCAAATAAATTGGAAGTGGTACGTAGCGTCAGCTTCTTATTACTATCCTCATATTTTCTATTGAATATTTATTCAATATTGCATCTGTACGTTTTGGTATGGTCAGTTTGCCAGGGGCTTCTTATCGAGCCCCATAAAATGCCAAGGAAAGTCCGAACACTTTCAACAGTGCGGCACCCCGAACTTGTAGCATTATATGCATCAGCTCCGAATCATGTCTTGGGTCAATAGTTGGGTTAGCCCGGCTCCCTTGTTTTGGTACCTTACGTTCCGTTCTATCGGCTAAGGTAGCGCAGGGAGAACTACTGCGATTGTGTCCCGGTTCTTCCGGACGAGCACCTCAGTATAGAAAGCCGATGACTGATCGTCATGATGCGGCGAGAGCTGGTCGCTGTTCGCGAGGTACTAAAATCCCTAAAGATTTTTTCTGCTTGAGGCGAGGAATCGGCATTGCCCGATTTAGGCGTGGATAACGCCCCAGTTCGGCCTTCCGAATACTAGGGGCTTCACCGAAATTTAAAATTATAGACTTCTATGGCCAAGTGGGAGTTATAAAGCCGAATAGTCCGATTGCCTCGTTCATTGCGCTAAACACCTCCTTAAAGGACCAAAATTTTGGATAAAGAGTGTTTGGGTTTCCATGAACACCCTAGTACTAGTTACAAGGGGGCGGAAGCTGACGACTGGCCTACTTTCAGATTTTGATAAACGACCGTAGAGAAGGTAATATTTTAAATCAAAAACAAAGTGTTATATAGCACAAATAAACCCGTTCTCATATCACATGAAGGACATGAGTACATTCAATCAAAAATTATGTTCTTAGGACATTCATTCGCCACAAGACGAGCGCCTTTCATAACGCCATCGTAATATTTCTCGGGGTAGCGATGCTCCTTGCCCTCCGGGGGTCCATCCTTCATGAGCTTCTCAGCATCCAGCTTGCCCCAATGCACCTTTGCGCGGGCAAAGGCCCGTCGGGCACCCTCAATACATCCGGACTGCTTGATAACTTCTAGCCGTGGACAGGCATGCACCATCCGCTTCACCAGGCCAAAGTAGCTGCCGGGCAGGGGCTCGCCAGGCCACATCCAGACTATGAGGTCCCTCATGGCCTGTTTGGCTGCATTGTGGAGTTCGACCAGCTGCTTCAGTTGGTCACTCAGAGGCATCGGGTGTTCGGCCCCAGTATATTGGGACCAGAACAGCTTCTCCGTAGAGCTCCCCTCTTCATTGCGATAGAACTCCGCGGCATCTGAAATGCTGCGTGGCAGATCTGCGAATGACCCTGGAGAGCTCCGGATTCGTGTAAGAAATGACTCCTCCACATGCTTGCTTTGCATAAAGAATGCCTTACCCTCCGCTATCTTCATGGCCGCCTGGATTTCCTGGAGGGCCTTTTTGGCTTCGGCCTTGGCGTCGGCCGCGCTCTGGAGGGCCTTTGCAAGCTCAGATGCTTGCGCCTTGTAGTCATGCTCCAGGGAGACGAACTTGTGGCCGAGCTCCTGGAGCTCCTGCTGTACCTCTCCCACCCGAGCATTTTGCTTCTCTCGCTCGGTGCGCTCCGTATCCGCCTTGGCTTCGGCCGCGGACAGCGCTTCCTTCAGGGCCGCCACTTCGGTTGCGGTCCCTATCAAAAGCCATGATGCTTTTTATTAGCATCACCAACTTTTTATCCTCTATACGACATATGGACGGGGTTTCTCTTACCTTTGTTTGCCTCGAGCTGCTTCTTCACGAGGCCAAACTCTTCTTCGGCCTGCCCCAGTTCGCACTTGAGTCGGGCAACCTCAGACGTGCGCGCAGCGGTGGTCAGCAGCAGTGCCTGTTTGATTCATACAGACAAATACTATTAGCTTCCTGCGGTTTTTTAGTTGACCCTCTACTTGGCTTTTCTTTCCGAACACCAACCAGAGTATCAGGGGCTACTATCTATCGGGTGATATTTTCTCCCAGTTTCTTTACCTCAAAGCCTGTTAGTAGGCTGGTGCAGGCTTCGGTGAATCCGCTCTTGGCGGACCGAACCTTCTCAATCACCGTACTCATAAGGGTACGGTGTTCATCCTCGATGGAAGCGCTTCGAAGCACTTCCAACAAATTGTCCGATGCCTCTAGCTGGACGGAGGTCATCGGCATGACCGGCTCACCCTCCTTCGTGAGGGACTACTTACCGGAATCTGGCACCCTTGTAGGCTCTGGCGCGGTAACCGGCTGAGAGCCAGACTTTCTGTGGCTCCCGTCAGCATAATCCATGGGGTTCTCATCCCCATGTGTCCGGCGCCCGAGGTTTTGCCTTGGGGCATCTCCGGAACCATCGCCTCCTGCTCTGGCATCCTCCGGGACAACACCTCGGTGTCGTCCACTGGTCTTGGGGAGGTTGCCGTTGGGAGCGAGTTCATCTCCGACTCGTTCAGAGACTCCTCCGAAGAGGACTCTCCGAGATCGGACCCGGCCGGACTGTATAAACGTATTCGGCGTCATTACAAACCATAAGGTCAAAGTTGCACGAAAAATGTTATGGAATGCGGATACTTACGACCTCACCCGGGGTTTGGTCTTGGACAGCCACTCCTCTTCGCTGAAAGCGGCGGTAGTGGATTGATCTGGAGGGGACGCCTTTCCCTTCTTTGGCATCCCGGCCTCCCCCGACGGGGCGGTCTTCCTTTTCTTCTCCTCCCTAGTACGGGGAGGGGGCATTTCTTCACGTTTCCCCCTGTCATCAGGGGGGAATCTTCTTCGTCATCTTCAGATGATGACTCTATCACGACCCTACGCCGGAGACTTTTTTTGGTCCCCGAGGCCGCCTTCTTAGGCCCTTCGGCCCCCTCAGTTGAGACGACCTTCTTCTTCTTCTTCCTCTCCTCCCCTTCGTGGGAGGAGTGCGCCTCGTCCTCTTCTGGCGAGGCGTCGGGTGTGGCCTCATGCTGAAAACCCTTCCGGGTCCCCGTGGCCTTCTTCTCGGCCTTTTTCTCCGGCACCTTGTAGGGCGCCAGAATTAGCATCTCCTCTAGGAGTGCGCTTACTGGGTCCTCCGGCAATGGAGTCGGACAGTCGATCCGCTCCGCTATCTCCACCCAATCCTGTTCGGTCAACATAGCAACCTAAGAATCCTCCCACGAATGTATTCGGAAGGATACATGTTGTTACCAGAGGACTTACCGGACTCGCGAGGTGCGTTGCCCTGAGCCCCAGGTCCTCGGAAAGGGGAGGAGGGACTTCGCCGGTCTTGAACAAAACCTTCCAGATTTCTTTCTGCGTTGTGTCGAAGAGCTCTAGCAGCATCTAGTGTTCGGCCGGGTCGAACTCTCACATATCAAACGCCCGTCTTTGACACGGGAGAATCCGGCGAATGAGCATGACTTGGACCACGTTAACAAGCATGATCTTCTTGTCCCTCATACTTCTGAGGCAGGTCTCGAGTCCGGTCAGCTCCGTGGGTTCGCCCCAGGCCAGGCCCTTCTTCTCCCAGGAGGTGAGCCGCGTGGGGATTCCGAATCTGAATTTGGGGGCCGCCACCCAGTTGGCGTTGCGTGGCTCGGTGATGTAGAACCACCCTTATTGCCACCCCTTTATGGACTCCACGAAGGAGCCGTCGAGCCATGTAACATTGGGCATTTTGCCCACCATGGCACCTCCACACTCCTCCTGTGGGCCGCTCACGATCTTCGGCTTCACGCAGAAGATTTTCAACCACAGGCCGAAGTGAGGCTTGATGCGGAGGAAGGCCTCGCACACGACGATAAACACCGAGATGTTGAGGATGAAATTCGGAGCCAGGTCGTGAAAAATCTAGCCCGTAGTAGTACATGAGCCCGTGGATGAAAGGGTGGAGTGGAAACCCTAGTCCACGGACGAAATGAGGGAGAAATACTACTCTCTCCCGAGACTTCGGCGTAGGGGTAATCTGTCCCTCTGTTGGAAGCTTGTGCGCAATATTAGCAGCCAGGTATCCGGCCTCCCGAAGCTTGGTAATGTTCTCCTCTTTGACAGAGGAGGCTATCCACTTGCCTCCCCTCCGGACATGCTGCGGTCCTACAGAGAAGGTGAGAACTTGGGTGCTGGAGCTCGAGGGTGCGAGAACGGATGAGCAAAGGAGGAAGAAGGCGTGGGTGACAATGGGAGATCTCTGCCCCCTTTATAAAGGCGATGTATGTGCGCCTTCCCACTTGCCTCTCGAAATCTCTTATCTTTCCAAGCGCCTTGATTTATGGCGCTGGTTGGGTTACCCATGCCCGTATTGATGGAGATCCCGCGATAAGGGGACACGATCTCTGCTTTGACAAGACGTGCCAAAGAAACCGCCTCGCGATGTGTGCGCAAGCAGGTTGTAGAAAATGGTTCGAATAAAAACTGGACCATGGCATGATGTCACTTTTCGAAGAATTGTCAGCAAATTAGATTCGTGGATTATTATTATTCTCTCTACGGTGGTATATGGAATGTTATCTTGCAGAGCCAGACACGGTCCTTGTGTTCGGAATTTATCTTGGAAGTATTCGGAAATGGAACCCGCCTCACAATGCCGAAGACAATATACACGCCGGACTCGTCATCATTGAAGCCTGGTTCAGGGGCTACTGAGGGAGTCCTGGATAAGGGGGTATCCGGACACCCGGACTATATACTTTGGCCGGACTATTGGACTGTGAAGATATAAGATTGAAGACTTCGTCCCGTGTCCGGATGGGACTCTCCTTGGCATGGAAGGCAAGCTTGGCGATTCGGATGTAGATCTCCTCCTCTGTAAACCGACTTTGTGTAACCCTAGCCCCCTCCGGTGTCTATATAAACCGGAGGGTTTTAGTCCGTAGGACTCATCATCATTATCATCAACAATCATACCATAGGCTAGCTTCTAGGGTTTAGCCTCTCTGATCTCGTGGTAGATCAACTCTTGTAATACTCATATCATCAAGATCTGTCAAGCAGGAAGTAGGGTATTACCTCCATCGAGAGGGCCCGAACCTGGGTAAACATCATGTCCCTAGCCTCCTGTTACCATTAGCCTTAGACGCACAGTTCAGGACCCCCTACCCGAGATCCACCGGTTTTGACACCGACACTGAGTGCCATGATTTTAGATCTGTACTGTTTATGTTTTCACCATTATATCTATGTTCTAGATCCGATCTTGCTAGTCATATGCACCTGCTACGTGTTATGATCCGCAAACCCCGGGGTGATAGTAATTGGGATACCTTTCGGTGATGACCGTAGTTTGACGAGTTCATGTATTCACTATGTGTTAATGCTTTGTTCCGGTTCTCTATTAAAAGGAGGCCTTAATATCCCTTAGTTTCCTTATGGACCCCGCTGCCATGGGAGGGTAGGACAAAAGATGTCATGCATGTTCTTTTCATAAGAACGTATGACTATTTACGGAATACATGCCTACATTACATTTATGAACTGGAGCTAGTTTTGTATCGCCCAAAGTTATGATTGTTATATGATGAGTATCATCCAACGAATTCACCGATCCAATGCCTACGAGTTTTCCACATATTGCTCTTGCTAAGTTATTACTGCTACACTTTCTACAAAATCATCACTGTTGTTACTGTTACTACTGCTACTATTACCACTGCTATCAAAACTATCATATTATTGTGCTACTGCTTATCTTGCTCCAGATATTTAATCTCTAGGTGTGGTTGAATTGAAAACTCAACTACTAATACTTACAAATATTCTTTGGCTCCCCTTGTGTCGAATCTATAAATTTGGGTTGAATACTCTACCTTCGAAAACTGTTGCGATACCCTATACTTGTGGGTTATCTAGACCTTTTTCTGGCGCCGTTGCCAGAGAGCATAGCTATATTTGTTGAGTCACTTGGGATTATTAACTATCCATAATTATGAAGAATCTGAAGGATACCAAGACTAAGATTTTTTTTCCTCTAAGACGAGGGGAGGTAAGGAACTGCCACCACACTCTGCACTTGATTCACCTTCTGTTTTGAGTAGAATTGCAACACCACCACATGCTATTAATTCTGATATTTCACAAGTTATTGATGATGCTACTTCTACTATGAATGATACTTATGATGATTCTAGTACCTTGCTTGATGATAATGTGCCACTAGGTGAATTTCTTGATGAACAAATTGCTAGAGCTAAAGATATCGAGAATGCTGAAACTGATGAAGTACGTGAAACTAAAAATCTAGAAACACCTATTAGACCTAGCTTTCCTAGATATGAATTGCCTAAGATAACTGAAGGTTATGATATGGATGAGGAGACAGCTAGAGACTTTCTTGCTTGCAATGATAGAGATGATCGTAAGAAATTCCTATGCAAACTGAAATAAAAATCTTTAAATGGTAGAATGAAATGTGATCCTAAGTTTGCTACTTCACCTATCTTTGTTACCGATAAGGATTATGAATTCTCTATCGACCCAGAGTTAATTACTTTCGTTGAATCTGATCCTTTCCATGGCTATGAAACTGGAACTGTTGTGGCACACCTTACTAAATTAAATGATATAGCCACCCGATTTGCTCATGATGAGAAGATTCGCTACTATTATATTCTCAAGTTATTTTCGTTCTCATTAAAGGGTAATGCTAAGATATGGTACAATACTCTTGCTCCTGATTGTGTGCATAGTCCCCATGATATGATTTACTACTCTAAAAAATATTTTCCTCCTCATAAGAAACAAGTTGCCTTACAGGAGATATTTAACTTTGTGCAAATTGAAGAAGAGAGTCTCCCACAAGCTTGGGGTAGGCTTCTCCAATTTCTTAATGCTTTCCCTGATCATCCACTTAAGAAAAATGAATTACTTGATATCTTCCATAATGGACTAACCGATGCTTCTAGGGACTTCCTAGATAGTTGTGTTGGTTGTGTTTTCGGGGAACGAACTGTTGAACAAGCTGAGGAATTATTGAATAATACATTGAAAAATTATGATGATTGGACTCTTCCTGAACCACCGCCTAAACCCACTCCAAATAAGAGGGGTATCTTATTTCTCAATCCCGAAGATATGCAGGAGGCAAAAAAATGTATGAAGGAAAAAGGTATTAAAGCAGTGGATGTTAAAAATTTACCGCCTATTGAAGAAATACATGTTCTTGACACACCACATCCATAGGTAGTAGAGGTAAATTCTTTATGAAAGTTTGATGAAGGTGACATCCCCTACAATAAACATCCTAGTCAATTCCTTTATGAATTTGATAACTACATTAGAAAACAAGATCACTTCAATGCCAATGTTATGAAACAATTGAAATATAATTTTGATATGATTGCTTGCTGGAGTGACTTGTTATTTAGAATTACTAATGATGTAAGAGGTGTAGGAAAACATGATTCTATCGTTCAAAGTCAACTAGAACAAGTTGCTAAATCTGAAAGAGAGTTGCTTAGTGCAATGAATAATAATATGAATGATCATGCTATTAGAGTAATGAGTAGAGGAGGTAGAATGACTCGGGAACCACTTTATCCCGAGGGACACTGATATGTATCCAACGTATCTATAATTTATGAAGTATTCATGCCATGTTTACAATAACTTTATATGGTATTGGTGTGATTTGTATGGAACTAACCCGGACTGACGTTGTTTTCAGCAGAACTACCGTGGTGTTGTTTTTTGTGCACAAATCAAAGTAGCAACTTCGTTCTCATCATAATCGATTGAAACCTCTCCCAATATAGTGAAATCACTAAATAAAGTTGACACTCTTCTAAACCCACTTTCATATTCATCACAATAAGATTCAACATCCTCCAAAATAGTGGGATCACTACTTCCTAAAGTTGACACTCTTCCAAACCCACTTTCATCAATATAATCATCATAAAGAGGCATGCTATCATCATAACAACTTAGCATATCAAAACTTGGGATGCTAAAAATATCATCTTCATTAAACGTAGCATCCCCAAGCTTGGGACAATCATTAATTTCAGCAAATATATTGTCAAATATTTCATCCTCATCAAACATAGCTTCCCCAAGCTTGGCCCCTTTCATATCATAAGCATAATCACTCTCATCATTAAAAATATGGATAGCACCAATAGTATAGCAATTATCATCATCACAAGTAGTAGTAGGAGCAACATCATTTGGGAGGGATACCTTTTAACCTTTGTTTCTCCTTCTTTTCTTTTTCTTCTTCACATTATGTGTAGGTTCAACCTTCCTCTTTGAGCTCCTTATTGATGAGATTGGCTGAATAGAAAGCTCCTCCTCATTACCTGATTCATCATAAGAAATAATAGGAGGAGATTGGGAAGTCTCTTCCCTTGCATTAGTATTCTCATCCTCTTCTATTTGCTTTCTTTTCTTTAAGTAATTGGCAATATAAGTATTTTCAATTCAATTCACCGCACAATACATATAAATCTTCTCTAGATGAAAATCAAGAAATCTGTCAAGATTAAATTTTGGAATACCCTCAGTTATACGTTTCATTTCTTCATAACCCAAAAGAAGGCTAAGCTCTTTATGATGCTCAAGGGTAATCAAATTATCACAATATTTGGACACGACTTGATCATGAAACAAATAGCATTGGAGCTTTAAATGACCATGTTCATTGCAAAGTTCACAAGGAGCGAGAAAAATATTGAATCTTTCAGCACATTCATCTAGCTCTTCTTGCAAAAAATTTGGTTTCTAAGTACTTATGCCTCTTGCAATAAATATATTCTCTATTTGGTGTGTTCATGCAAACATGCACTCCACAAAAGTTGACATGCTCATAAGAGATATTTTCATCATAACTAGTGCAATCATCATTAGCATCATGGATATTCAAAGAATTCGTACTAACAACATTGCAATCATGCTCATAATTAAAAGATTTAGTGCCAAACAATTTAGATATTTCTTCTTCTAGCACTTGAGCACAATTATCCTTTCCATCATACTCACGAAAGATATTAAAAAGGTGAAGCGTATGAGACAAACTTAATTCCATTTTTTGTAGTTTTTTAATATAAACTAAACTAGTGATAAAAATAAGAAACAAAAATATTCGATTGCAAGATCTAAAGATATACCTTCAAGCACTCACCTCCCCGGCAACGGTGCCAGAAAAGAGCTAGATGTCTACTACACAACCTTCTTCTTGTAGACGTTGTTGGGCCTGCAAGTGCACATGTTTGTAGGACATTAGCAAATTTCCCTCAAGTGGATGACCTAAGGTTTATCAATCCGTAGGAGGCATAGGATGAAGATGGTCTCTCTCAAACAACCCTGCAACCAAATAACAAAGAGTCTCTTGTGTCCCCAACACACCCAATACAATGGTAAATTGTATAGGTCCACTAGTTCGGCGAAGATATGGAGATACAAGTGCAATATGGATGGTAGATATAGGTTTTTGTAATCTGAAATAATAAAAACAGCAAGGTAGCGAGCGATAAAAGTGAGCGTAAACGGTATTGCAATAATAGGAAACAATGCCTAGGGTTCATACTTTCACTAGTGCAAGTTCTCTCAACAATAATAACATAGATAAATCATATAACAAGGCCTCAAGATGCAACAAAGATTCACTCAAAAGACACTAATAGCGGAGAACAAACGTAGAGATTATGGTAGGGTACGAAACCACCTCAAAGTTATTCTTTTGGATCGATCTATAAAAGAGTTCGTACTAGAATAACACCTTAAGACACAAATCAACCAAAACCCTAATGTCACCTAGATACTCCATTGTCACCTCAAGTATCCGTGGGCATGATTATACGATGTGCGTCACACAATCTTAGATTCATCCAACCAACATAAAAGTACTTCAAAGAGTGCCCCAAAGCTACTACCGGAGAGTCAAGAACGTGTGCCAACCCCTATGCATAGGTTCCCAATGTCACGAAACCCGCAAGTTGATCACCAAAACATACATCAAGTGGCACATGATATCCTATTGTCACCACAGATAATCACGGCAAGACATACATCAAGTGTTCTCATAAAAGACTCAATCTGATAAGATAACTTCAAAGGGGAAACTCAATTCGTCACAAGAGAGTAGAGGGGGAGAAACATCATAAGATCCAACTACAATAGCAAAGCTCGGGATACATCAAGATCGTGCCATAGAGGGAACACGAGAGAGAACATGAGAGAGAGAGAGATCAAACACATAGCTATTGGTACATACCCTCAGCCCCGAGGGTGAACTACTCCCTCCTCATCATGGATAGCGCCCGGATGATGAAGATGGCCTCCGGTGATGGGATCCCCCTCCGGCATGGTGTCGGAACAGGGTCCCGACTGGTTTTTAGTGGCTACAGAGGCTTGCGGTGGGAACTCCCGATCTAGGTTCTGTTCTGGAAGTTTTAGGGTACAAGAGTATATATGGGTGCAGGGGGTACGTCGATGGAGCTACGGGGGTCCCACGAGGCAGGGGGCGCACCGGGGGGGGGGGGCACCCTCGCGAGCACCTCCCGTATCTCCTGACGTGCACTCCAAGTCCTTCGGGTGGCTTTCCTTCCAAAAATAACTTCTCCAGTTGATTTCGTTCCGTTTTGACTCCGTCTGATATTCCTTTTCCTCGAAACACTAAAATAGGCATAAAACAACAAATCTGGGCTGGGCCTCCGGTTAATAGGTTAGTCCCAAAAATAATATAAAAGTGGATAGTAAAGCCCAATATTGCCTAAAACAGATAATAAAATAGCATGAATGCTTCATAAATTATAGATACGTTGGAGACGTATCACACCACCACAGCTCCGCGCCGCCGCCGCCGATTCCGCGCCGCCGCCGCTGCACGCTGCTGTTGCGCCGCTGCTCGCTGCTACCGCCGCCTCGCCCTGCCTCGCTCGCAAGCCGCCGCCGATCGCCGGAGTTCACCGCTGGTTCTCTTCGGAAAACCGGTAAACCCTAGATCGGTTTATTTTATGGTTTTTCCGGTTCGTCGGTTTAGTTTTCATTTTTTTCATTTTGGTTTATTAGATTAGATCGGTTTATTTTATTTTAGTTCGTTATTTAGCGAACATTTACCTGATTGGTTCTGTTAACGAACGAATTCGTTCGCTAGTCTCTGTTAGCGGACGTTCGTCCGATAGATTTTTCTTTTTCTGTTTATTTTCATTCAGGGACCTATCCGCGAATAGTTTTATCGCAGAGTAGCCCCTGATCTTAAAACAAGCGTAACTTTTAGCTCGTTTGTCCAAATTAGACGAAACCAACGCCTAAATCTTCAGAGTGATCTCATCTATCCAGTAAACCAACTTGAACATGATTTTGACAATTTAAAATTTGAGTTTAGTTCAGATTATTATTTGATCTTGTTCTGTTTGTATCTTGAGTTTCGTAGCTCCGTTTGAGTTGATTATTTTTGCAAATTGTAGCTAATCGCATGTACCTAGTATTAAGATCTAATTCACATAAAAATAATGCTATTAGAATTTTTTTGTTTAGTTTAGTTGTTTGCCTGATTTGAGTTTTATTTGGATCTTTTCTCGTTTTCTCTTTGCATGGTTTGCTTGATTGCTTATGTATGCTATTGTTTGTCTATGCTAGATTTTCCGGAGTGCGAAACTTGTTACTACGAATATCTAGAGTTTTCCGATCGTCAGCAAGGCAAGTTACACTTTGATCATACCCTTCTATACCTAGTTTTTACTATGCATTAGTTTTACCCCTCAAATATTTGCATCAATAGGATTGGGAACATGTGGTTTGGTTGTAGTACTTGAGGTAAGAACCTATTACCTTTGATCACCCCAGGAATATACTTTATGCTCAATTATTGCTTAGCCATGCACGTAGACGGGGATTGGATCGTGATACACATGGAAGTTGTGAGAGATATTAATTTTGGATAACATTAAGGTGGAAACATTAATACACATCTAGGTGGATTGGTTGGGGCATATGGAGAAACCAGTGCTTCCCCATTTGGGAAATCCCGGAGTACCCGTGTGATTTTTCCTCGGTTCGCCACCCAGGCTCAAAGGGATCATATGATATTTCATGCCTAGAAAATTCCGTGTGCAGCCACAAGCCATTATGGGCTCTGGCATAGTTGAGTAAGTTGTAGCTCTTGAAGAGGTGGACTAGAAGATGTAGGGGAAAGTAGGTGTACCGGTCTACCCAGAGTAGAGAGTTAATGCTTCAGAAAGACTATGTCTCGATCTTCCGATCATGGATGCGGTCGAGTCTTGTGGGAAAAAGTGCGCAACCTCTGCAGAGTGTATAAACTAATCATGGTTAGCCGTGTCCCCGGTTATATATGGACATCTTGAGTATCTAGAAGTGGCTATTATTGTTGATCTCATTGCTCTTTAATTAATGAATTAGGTTTTAATGATGATACTTGATTAATGTTGGGATATGAGTTGGAGGAACCTTCTCAAATATTTGTTTACTTTGTAGTAAATAAAATTTATTCCTTTGTTGTAGGGAAAAATTAGCTTTATGCAAAACATTAGACTTAGAGCCTCCACCAGCCAAATATGCATGTAGATATAGTTTCTTGCATTCATTTGCTCTAAAGTGTAACCCTGCCAGCATATTCCATGTGCTGACCTACACGGCTGCAACGTCTCATGTTGCAGACTTTACCGACGAAGAATAAGGTGCGATAGGTCGTTGTCATGCACTCAACTATGTCTTTGGAGTTGATAGACTCATTTATCTTTGAAGCTTCCGCAATTATTTAGTTTAGATGGCCTTCAACCATTTTATTTGTGTGACAGATACTCTTTATGAGGACCTCAGTGTAATAAGTGTGTGATTGCACTACAAAAAATACACTTTCGTGATGATACGTGTTTGTCACATTAGGTCGCGTTTTTTGTCATGCATGTACATCCATGACGATTTTATGACAAAATCAAGATAGTCATACCTGTGCTATCGTAGAAGTGTTCCATGACATTACCAAAATTATCATCACGGAAGTGTCCACTTCCATGACGATAAATCGCGCGTCACAGAAGTGCTTTCGTCAAGGGTGACTGACACGTGGCATCCACCGTAACGGAACGCCGTTAAGATTTCGGGTCCGGTTTTGGATCCGATAACCCGTTAATAGCCCAAACCAATGGGGATTTTCCACGTGTAAAATCATCATTGGCTGGAGGAAACACGTGTCAGCTCCGCATTGGCATAGGTGTGACTCATCCAATGGGCGAGATGCGCCTATGATATGTTGACACGTGGACCAGCCCAAAAGTGGCCCATAAAGTTTAAATGGGCCGCCCCAACTAAAGAAATTACGGCATATTACAATCACCGGGAATCAAAGTTCGCCACTATGATAATAAAGCACAAGCAGACAACAGATTACATACAATGGGCATCAAAGATCGCCAACTGTGCAAATAAACAAGCCGACAAAATAATATACAAAACCGACAACACTTCAATAGAGTTCAAGAAAGGTTAGCCCTACTTGGGAGCTGCAGCGCAAGCAGCTGAGCAAGCTGATGAGACTGCACTTGTTTAACACTTATATCCTCCTCAGTCTGAAAGATAAACAAGCAGACAGATGACATGTTTTGCACATAAAAGTATCAGTGCTGACAATTCATCACATTTCTTACTGACGAATAAAGTGACACAGTTTAAAATTGCATTAACACAATATGGTATTGTTCAGGTCAAGACATGGCAAGAAATGACATTGTGAAGGAGTTGGCAGCTTCACGACACCACTGGATTACAGATGAAGAACTCATAAGTATCAATGGTTAATGTGCTGTAAATTTATCCCATTTCAGATTGGCAAATAAAGAGACGGTTTAAATAATAGTAGAATGATATGACATTGTTCATAGTTAAGACATTGCAGAATATGACACTGTGTTGTAGTGGGTAGGTTGACCACACCACTGGATTACGGATCAAGAACAGAAGCATACATGCAGTGCAAAAGAAGTTCACTTGCTCTGTATAGTTTAATTTACATGGTACGAAGAAGGAACTTGGTTGTACAACTGAAAAACTTAAATTGAGAAGGACAAACTTTTGTTTATGAACTACATAATAAACTTTAAACATGCAATTTGATGCAAACACCAAAAATAAACAGCTGTTGCAGTCATGCCTAACCAAATATACACAACAAAGTTTTAAGGCTTGAGAAGGACAAACTTACATTATTGGTGAAGACATGCTCTATAAAGCCCATGTCCATACTGATGGGGGGGATTAAAGTAGTTTACCTCAGAATCTTCTTCATAAGCATTGCCTTTATTCTACAATTTGTTAAGAGTAAATATAGATGTGATAATATAAAAAATTGAGAATATTTAAGATAAGATGAAGAGTGATGCTACATAACCAAGTAGCTATAGATGTAAGTACAGTGATACAGGCAAAAGGTACAACCAAGAGCAATGCACAGCTAAACTTCTTCAGTACCATCAGTGTTATCCAATCTTATGGTAAGAGTAAATATAGATCTGATGTGTAGAAAATGGAGGGAAAAGGAAAATAAGCCGCAGAGTGATGGTACATGAACAACTACCTGTCAATATAAGTACACTGATAAAGGACAGCAAGTACTTACAAGAACAATGCAGAGCTAAAAAATTTCATTGGCATTGGATATGTTCTACACTAATGTAACCATTCATACATATCAGATAATTTGGAGCGAAAAATTGATAAGCAAGCTATCATGCATACTGCTGTCACATAATGAACCAAGTATGTATGCAAGTACAATGATACAAGACAACAGGTACTAACAAGAGCAAAGCAGTGGGAAGCATATTTGCGATATCCTGTCGTTCTTTTCAAATCGGAATTGTTCTTCGAGCAGATTTCCTGCAAAAAAGATCCGTAAGGCACATGCGGAAAAGTAGAAGTTCAAATTGTCATGTGATTTCATAGACAATACCTCATCCTGGGAATGAGACCAGTGCATAAAAAGGTTTTTCCATTCAATGTCTTCTAAATTTAGCACAGGAGACTTCACGGGAAATTCGTTTGTAGACTTGCCATCAAAGTGTGATTTCCTCAGGTAACACCGATATTGCTGCAATGCTTGCTTGAAAAGCACAAGCAAGCTTTGCTCGTCATGACTATCCAGATTAACCCTCGCCTACTTACAACAATGTAATGTAAATCATTGATGTGTTCAATCAGCAGAAAACAGGAAAACAATAAGCATGAATAATAGCACTTACACGTAAGTTGGACAGGAAGATGTGAAAATGGTGTTTGTCTTCACTATAATCTTCCCATGATGGGAATATATGCATGTAGTCCCTAACAACATTGAAAGCATTGTCTTTTAAACTGGGAATAACTGGAATGGGGTTCCAATATGCAGGAATTGGTCGTCTCTGCAGTTGGGATAGGTCTTCGGCTGGTGGACTTCCTGTACTTTTTGCTGGAGTGGGATTTTTCTGTGGTACAGCTAGTGCTATGGCAACTGAAATCAATATACCTTTTACTGTGGTGCAGGTCCTGTGTGGTGGGGCTAGTGGTGTGGCCAGTGAAGTATGGGTACAGTCTGCTGGAGTCGGTCCTACGTTTTGTGTCACTAGTTGTACACCAATATAAGTGGGGTGCTGTCTGATTTCTTCGGCACCACCATGTTTTTCAAGGACTTTGCTGGTGCTCCTTCAGGTTCGACAATCACCCTCTTCCTTTTTGATGTCTGATGCACAAGAACAACATCTGAGTGGAAAAACATGATATGATGACAAATGGAATATGTATTGATAATGGATGGGCATGGCATCTCGACAAAGTAGAAGAAATGCAAGACAATATATGCAAGATACACGTGATCAATAAAACCTTGCCAAATTAGAACAGGCACCTTGATGGGTGAACAGGACATGCCATCTGCCTTTGACTCCTCGAGGTTAAAATAGTCATTAGGATCATATTCTGAACAAGAATCAACAGGTGGAGAGCGTATGAGTTTCATTGCATCCAGAATGGCACTCAATGCCTTGGTGCCAATTTTGTAAGTCATTGCAGTGTTTAGCTTCAAGAGTGGCTGCTGCTAGTGCGACACAAAGCAGCTACATAGATCATAGTGCAGATATAAAGGGAAAACCATAAGCATCAGAGTAAAATCAGCAAAGTGGAACTTGCTGGAATATATGTGCTAGTATTGCCGGTACGGCTAGAAAGGCTTCCGATACCAACTCTCTTCAACTGAAGGCGCGATACTGTTAATATCAGTGTAACTCTCAAAGGCGACACAACTCCCCGCATTTCCTTGCTATTCTTATAGGATTCAAGTGGGAAGGCCACTACAAATCCTATTCCTATGTTTACAAAATCCTACGAATCCAAGAGGCCCGAAGAGTTCAAAGTGTCCATCACAACCGACCATATAGACCTCTACACTGCAAATGTCCCTCCGCATCTTCACTAAAAGGAACATATCGTACTACTATCATACTCCCTCCATTCCAAAATATAAGTCTTTGTAGAGATTTCCACTATGGATCACATACAGATGTATCCAGATACATTTTAGAGTGTAGATTCACTCATTTTGCTCCATATGTAGACCATGGTGGAATCTATACAAAGACTTGTATTTAGGAACAGAGGGAGTACTTATTAAAGAAGAACAGAAGAGGAACATGCTAAAGAAGAGAGAGAGCAGATTTTGGATAATAAAATGTTTGTTGCGCAGTGCCCACACATGATGAACCAGAGCGCATTAAGAAAGCAACTCCCTATTGTCTCTCTATATGTGGTGCATGTGCTTTTCTAAAGTAAAGTAGGAACATTAGCTGACCAATTCAATGTTATCTATTTTAGTAATATCAGCATCATATCAGATTCATATTTGAGCAAAAATTTTGGAATTATGAGTGGCACGTTGTTTAGCTTGATGGATTCATGAGCAGTGCTAAGTAGGTACGATGATGGTACTGAATATAAAGGCATGTTTGTATGCAAGTCGCGTGACTTTTGTCATTTGGGTCAGTCGACCATTTCAGGCGGTGATGGAGTCATGTACCTAGGGTAGGGTCACAGACCTGATCTAAGTACCCTGCCCGAGGACACCCTTAGAAGAGATCACCTTCCAGTCGACCTACGAGGGACTCACTCGACTGACTTGAAGGACTCGACCACGAAGACTCACTCGACCACCAGAAGGTCAAGAGGCACTCTGCACTGCAACGGCCTGTAATTAAGTAGACTTTATGATAGTAAAGACACTTTATGTGGGGCGTTACCAGTAACGCCCCAGACCTAATGTACCTTAAACCCTTCATTACGTGGGTTGGCTGGGGTCCTGGCGCACTCTATATAAGCCACCCCCCTCCACAGGCAGAAGGGTTCGGCACCTTGTAATCCATATACACATAATCCACTCGACCGCCTCCGGGCTCCGAGACGTAGGGCTTTTACTTCCTCCGAGAAGGGCCTGAACTCGTACATCTCTTGTGTTTACAACCTCTCCATAGCTAGGAGCTTGCCTCTCCATACCTACCCCCACTCTACTGTCAGACTTAGATCCACGACAGTTGGAGCCCACCTTGGGGCCGGTGTTTTAGCGATTTTGTGGAGAAGTTGCGATTATTCCGAGTACTTTCATCATGGTAGCTGCTGGAGTTTTGGTCGAGGGTCGAGAGATTCGTCTCGGTGCTCTCACCTTCGTCGCCGACGACTCCGCCTGGCTCCAGGAGGCTCCACTCAACGTCGATGCGCTCCCCGTCTGCGGTGCGACGCATTTTCGCGCATGTGTCTGCGGCGTTCTGCTGCGGCAACCGTCGACCCCATATCGGTCGACTCCCCTATCGACCACCCTCCCGGTCTCCCGCCAGCGCAAGCGCTCGGGTCGGTCGAGGCTTCAGCGGTGGGTGAGACACGCGGTGGCTCCCCAGACGGCCACCACCCAAGTTGCAGCAATCGAGCTCGACGAATCTCTCTACGGCCTGTTCGATCTGTCGACTCGCTCCGTAGAGACTGCATCCGAATGCGATAGCAGTAATCCAGCGGCGGAAATCTTGATGGTCGACGGGCCTCGCAGCCCCCCTGGCTTCGCCCGTGATGGTGGGGCAGGCGACGGAGGCGACCCCGCACGAGACCACGAAGAGTACCAGCCCGAGCAACTCGACTCTCTGCAAAGAGAGGAACTTCGCCGCAGGAACATGGATGCCCTGCATACTCCCATCGCAGGAGAAACCCCCAAGGCTCGCGCCTTGGAGGAGGCACGTTTGGCCAATTTGGCCGAACGCGCTCGCCTGGAGAATCTTCAGCGAGCACTCGACGAGCGCGCGCGGCAACGAGTTCCCGACGCCAGTCGACGTCAACTCTTCCCGCCGACTCAGGTATATCAAACCCCAATCCAGAATTTAGCAGCTGCGACCCGTATTGCAGAGTCCATCCAGCCCTCTTAGTCGGAAGCTGGCAGAGGCTTGATGCAGATCAGGGATCTGCTCCGGGCAGCAGGAGATCAGAATTCAGCCGTGTCGCAGTCGCGCAACAGAATTCACAGCCGATCCGTCGCTGCGAATACGGTTCAGTCGGCTCACAGTCCCAGATCGCCTCCGCGGCGTGAGGGGCGCGAGAATCGGCGAGACCAATATGGAGACCGACACGACCGAGATGATAGGCTTCGAGTGCCCACTTCCCCTCCGAGGGGTGGGTCTTACGCTCCTCGGCAGCAAGATGATAGACGTCAGCTCAGTGCGGGGCGAAGAGTTCCGGTCGACCCCAGAGAACCAGGCTTCGATGCGCGATCCATTATCGTGCAAGGCTTGGTCGACCGGAACAGAGCCCATCGAGGTGGACTCGACAGAGATGCGCCCACGAGCAGTCGAGTGCACGTTTCTGGTCCGGAATGTTTCAGCAGAGCTATCAGAGCCGCAGTGATTCCTCCCAATTTCAGGTTGGCAACAGGAGTCAGCAAGTTCACCGGTGAGTCTAAGCCTGAAACTTGGCTTGAGGACTACCGAGTGGCAGTTCAGATTGGTGGTGGGAATGACGAGGTGGCCATGAAGCATTTGCCCCTCATGTTGGAAGGTTCTGCCAGAGCGTGGTTGAATCAGTTACCTCCTAGCAGTATTTACACTTGGGAAGATCTGTCCCGAGTGTTTGTCAGAATGTTTGAAGGAACTTGCAAGCGACCGGCTGGATTGACGGAGCTGCAAGTCTGCGTGCAAAAGACCAATGAGACCCTCAGGGAGTATATTCAGAGATGGATCACTTTGCACCATACTGTGGAGAATGTGTCTGATCATCAGGCAGTCTGCGCCTTCAAGGGTGGTGTCAAGAACAGAGAATTGAGTTTGAAATTTGGTCGAACCGGAGACATGACCTTGAGTCGGATGATGGAAATTGCTACCAAGTACGCCAACGGTGAAGAAGAAGACCGACTCCGAAGCGGCAAGCACAAGCCGAGCCAGTCGGAGAAGGGAAACACCAGTCGGAAACAGAAGCGGAAGGCTGAACCGGCAGCTCCTGGAGAGGCTCTGGCCGTGGCTCATGGAAAGTTTAAAGGGAAATCAAAAGGATCCTGGAACCCTAAGAAGGTAAAGGATAAAGAAGGGAATGACGTGATGGATATGCCGTGTCATATCCACACGAAGAAAGACGAAGAGGGGAATATCATTTACCCAAAACATACCACTCGCCAATGTCGACTCCTGATCCAGCAGTTTCAAGGAAAACAGTCTAAAGACAAGGAAAAGGAGTCGGACAAGGCTGAAGACAAGGAGGATAGTGAGGAAGGATATCCGCATGTCAACTCCACTCTGATGATCTTTGCAGATGTGGAAAGCAAGAGTCGATTGAAAGTCATTAACCGCGAGGTGAACACGGTTACCCCAGCAAAAGCAAATTATCTGAGATGGTCCCAAACACCCATCACATTCGACCAATCTGATCACCCCTGGGAGGCAAGCTCTGGTGGTCGATCCAGTTGTCGAAGGCACTCGACTGACAAAAGTGCTGATGGACGGTGGTAGCGGGCTGAATTTGTTGTATGCAGACACACTGAAAGGAATGGGCATTCCGATGTCCCGACTGAGCACCAGTAACATGAGCTTTCATGGAGTTATACCAGGGAAGAAAGCCGAGTCACTCGGCCAAATAGCTCTGGACGTGGTGTTTGGTGATTCGAAACATTTTCGCAAAGAGAAGTTGACGTTTGAGGTCGTGGATTTTCAGAGTGCATATCATGCCATTTTGGGGAGACCAGCTTATGCACGGTTCATGGCTCGACCATGTTACGTGTACCTCAAATTGAAGATGCCCGGCCCCAAAGGAGTGATCACTGTCACCGGTGATCGGAAAAAGGCAGAAGAGTGCTTTCAGAAGGGCTCAAAGATTGCTGATTCCCAGGTGACAGCGGTCGAGTTTGAAGAATACAAGCAAAATGCAGATCCGAGTGATTTGCTGCGATCCAAGAAACCCGCCACAGAATCTGCATTTCAGTCGTCCGGTGAGACGAAGCCTGTTCACATTCACCCGACCGACCCCGATGCAGCCCCGACCCACATCTCCGCAACACTCGACCCGAAATAGGAAGAAGCGCTCATCCAGTTCCTCCGTGAGAACTGGGACATTTTTGCATGGAAGCCCGCTGACATGCCAGGTGTTCCCAGGGGACTGGCTGAGCATCGCCTAAGAGTCGACTCATCAGCAAAACCAGTCAAAGAGCATCTTCGGCGGTCCGCCGTCCAGAAGAGAAAAGCCATTGGTGAGGAAGTGGCTCGACTGTTGGCGGCAGGATTTATCCGAGAGATATAGCACTCCGAGTGGCTCGCTAATGTCGTCATGGTTCCCAAGAGGGACAAATCGCTCCGAATGTGCATTGATTTCAAGCACATCAACCGGGCCTGCCCGAAAGATCATTTTCCTCTCCCTTGCATAGATCAAATTGTTGACTCGACCGCGGGATGCGAGAGATTGTCTTTTCTAGACGCCTACTCCGGGTACCACCAGATCCGTCTGTACGGACCCGACGAGGTAAAAACAGCTTTCATCACTCCATTCGGGTGCTTCTGCTATATCACCATGCCATTCGGCCTCAAGAATGCCGGAGCCACATTTATGCGAATGATTCAGAAGTGTCTACTCACTCAAATCAGTCGGAATGTGGAAGCGTATATGGATGATATCGTCGTCAAGTCACGAAAAGGTTCCGACCTGCTCGCTGACCTCGCCGAAACATTTGCCAACCTCAGAAGGTATGATATCAAGCTCAATCCATCAAAGTGCACATTCGGAGTTCCTGGTGGCAAGTTACTCGGTTTTCTCGTTTCCGAGCGAGGGATCGACGCTAATCCAGAAAAGATCGGCACTATTCTCCGAATGAAATGCCCTGTGCGAGTGCACGATGTCCAGAAGCTTACTGGATGCTTGGCCGCATTAAGTCGATTCATCTCACGACTCGGTGAAAAGGCATTGCCTCTTTACCGACTGATGAAGAAGGCCGACAAGTTCGAGTGGACTCCAGAAGCTGATGCAGCGTTTGCTGAGCTAAAAGCTCTGCTCTCCACCCAGCCGGTGCTTGCTGCTCCAATCAGCAAAGAGCCTCTGTTGCTTTATATCGCAGCCACAGGACAAGTCGTCAGTACTATGCTTACGGTCGAGCGGGAAGAAGAAGGAAAAGCTTTCAAAGTTCAGCGCCCAGTGTATTATTTGTATGAAGTCTTGACTCCATCCAAGCAGAGATATCCTCATTATCAGAAGCTTGTGTATGGAATTTACATGACCACAAAGAAGGTTGCTCATTATTTCTCTGATCATTCCATCACAGTCGTCAGCGACGCTCCACTATCAGAGATTTTGCACAACAGAGATGCAACTGGTCGAGTGGCGAAATGGGCGATTGAACTTCTTCCCCTTGATATCAAGTTTGAGGCAAAGAAAGCCATTAACTCCCAGGCAATAGCAGATTTCCTCGCCGAGTGGATTGAATAGCAGCAACTGACTGAAGTTCACTCGGAGCATTGGACCATGTTTTTTGATGGCTCTAAGATGTTGAATGGTTCCGGTGCTGGGGTTGTCCTGGTTTCCCCCAGAGGAGATAAGCTCAGATATGTGCTCCAGATTCACTTTGATTCCTCCAACAATGAGGCAGAGTATGAGGCCCTCTTATACGGATTGCGCATGGCCATTTCACTCGGCGTCCGTCGCCTGATGGTCTATGGCGATTCAGATTTAGTGGTCAACCAAGTGATGAAGGAGTGGGACGTGAGAAGCCCAGCCATGACTGGATACTGCAGTGCAGTGAGGAAGCTGGAAAAGAAATTCGAGGGGTTGGAGCTCCATCATATACCCCGACTAAAAAATCAAGCAGCTGATGATCTAGCAAAGATAGGTTCCAAGAGAGGATCCATTCCGAGTGGTGTGTTCTTGGAGCATATACACACTCCGTCAGTCAAAGAAGATCCTTTCACCGAAGAGGCTCCACAGCCCAAGAGTGCCACATATCCGACTGAGGTTGAAGTCCCAGCAGTGGTCGACTTGGTCATGGAGGTCTTGGTGGTCATTCCCGACTGGACAGTTCCGTATATCGCGTATATCCTGAGAAAAGAGCTTCCGGAGGATGAGGAAGAGGCTCGACAGATCGTCCGTCGATCTAAAGCCTTTACCGTAATCAAAGGACAGTTATATAGAGAAAGCGCGACTGGAGTTGGTCAGAAGTGCACAACACCAGACGAAGGTCGAATCATCCTTAATGATATTCACTCGGGGACCTGTGGTCATCATGCGTCCTCTCGGACCATCGTGGCCAAAGCATACCGAGCCGGATTTTACTGGCCGAAGGCGAATGAGATGGCAAAGGAAATAGTGGATAAGTGCGAGGGATGTCAGTTCTACTCGAATATGTCGCACAAGCCTGCATCAGCTCTGAAGACCATCCCACTCGTCTGGCCTTTCGCAGTATGGGGGCTCGACATGGTTGGTCCTTTGAGAACAGGTCGGAGTGGCTTCACGCACGTACTAGTGGCAGTCGACAAGTTCACCAAGTGGATTGAGGCTAAACCAATCAAGAACCTTGATGCCGGTACTGTTGTTAGCTTCATCAGGGAACTGATATTCAGATATGGGGTCCCGCACAACATCATTACGGATAATGGGTCGAACTTTGACTCGGAGGAATTCAGGGATTTCTGCAACTCTCAAGGCACACGAGTCGACTACGCTTCAGTCGCCCATCCGCAGACGAATGGACAAGCAGAGCCAGCCAATGGCCTGATTCTCAAGGGATTGAAACCCCGACTGATGCGTGATCTCAAGCATGCAGCTGGAGCGTGGGTCGACGAACTTCCCTCGGTGCTTTGGGGACTGCGGACCACACCTAATCGATCGACCGGGAGAACTCCATTCTTCTTGGTCTACGGAGCTGAAGCAGTCTTGCCGAGTGATCTTCTCCAAAATGCTCCTCGTGTTGAGATCTACAACGAAGCAGAAGCTGAACAAGCGCGGCAGGACGCAGTCGACCTTTTAGAGGAAGAAAGGGAGATGGCTCTGATCCGATCGACCATCTACCAACAAGATTTGCGTCGTTTCCACGCCAGAAATGTGAGGGGTCGAGCCTTCCAAGAAGGAGATTTAGTCCTCCGAGTGGATCAGAAGAAACCACACAAGCTTAATCCTTCTTGGGAAGGACCCTTCATCTTCACCAAAGTTCTCCACAACGGGGCATACCGTCTTTACAACGTCGAACATAATATCGATGAGCCCCGAGCTTGGAATGCGGAACTACTCCGCCCATTTTACACTTAAGTTTATCACTCGGATGAGTTGCAATAAAGTACTCCTATAGTTCATGGATTTCAAAATAATAGTGTCATAGTTCCTCCATAATTTTTGTCACTTTTTATTTTTGTCCAATAAAATTTTCCCCTCAGTGGGTGACTTAGCCGCGAATCCGTTTCGCCTAAGTTTGTAAAAATCCTTACCGAGTGGTGAGCCAGACTCCCACTCGGAGGCTTAGCTGCGAATACGTTTCGCCTAAGATTAAATAAAATCCTACCGAGTAGTAAGCCTGACTTCCACTCGGGGGCTTAGCTGCAGCCCAGTGCTCGCCTAAGTTATAAAAATCCTACCGAGTGGTAAGCCAGACTTCCACTCGGAGGCTTAGCTGCAGTCCAAGTACTCGCCTAAGTTATCAAAATCCTACCGAGTGGTAAGCCAGACTTCCACTCGGGGGCTTAGCTGCAGTCCAAGTACTCGCCTAAGTTATCAAAATCCTACCGAGTGGTAAGCCAGACTTCCACTCGGAGGCTTAGCTGCAGTCCAAGTACTCGCCTAAGTTATAAAAATCCTACCGAGTG
>NC_041385.1:118897146-119020159 GCF_002162155.2 Triticum dicoccoides
GAGTGAAGAGCAAACCTCTCACTCGGGGGCTTAGCTGCAGCCCAGTGCTCGCCTAAGATATAAAAATCCTACCGAGTGAAGAGCAAACCTCTCACTCGGGGGCTTAGCTGCAGCCCAGTGCTCGCCTAAGATATAAAAATCCTACCGAGTGAAGAGCAAACCTCTCACTCGGGGGCTTAGCTGCAGCCCAGTGCTCGCCTAAGATATAAAAATCCTACCGAGTGAAGAGCAAACCTCTCACTCGGGGGCTTAGCTGCAGCCCAGTGCTCGCCTAAGTGGATTAAGGAATAAGTCGACTGCGGTGAGCATCTTGCTTGAACCTGCAAAAGACATTTCAAGCCAAAAGCAATCATATTCAAACATCAAATTCAAGTTCGGAACGACACCTAAAGGAACCGAAAGTGCTCAGGCGCTAAGCCTGTTAAGGTTTATCGGTTACAACTCCACTCGGCATACCGAGGCAAATTTAAAGCGTCGAGCTTAAAAGAAGTTTTTTACTCCTCCTGTGGAGGGCTGGAAAGTGCAACAAACTCATCAAGATCAATTCCGTCAGCGATCCGAGTGGCAGCAGCAATGAAAGTTTCCATAAAGGACCTGAAGTCGTGTTTCTTGGTGTTGGCCACCCGGAGGGCCGCCAGCTTGTCTTCTCGCGCATCTTTGCAGTGGACTCGGGCCAGACACAGAGCAACATCTGCACCGCACCGAGCCGAGGACTTTTTCCACTCCTGCACTCGACCCGGGACCGTGTTCAAGCGAGCCACCAGCGACTCGAGGTCGTTCTGGAGTGTCTCCCTGGGCCAGAGCGTCGAGTCGATGCGAGATGTGGCGACCTTCAGCCTTGCAAGATAGTCCACGACAGCTGCAACACGGGACTCCAGTCAGAAAACATTCATGGCAACTTCGTCGTTCACTGGAGAATTGACAGGGTCAAGGTTTGGTTCCAGCCGGCTAGTCTCTTCTTGAAAGTCTTGACAAAATTCTGCAAGGACGATCACCGAGTCAAGGCAATGGTCGAATGGAAAAATCACAGTTGAAAATGATTGTTGAGCATAAAGGTTTACCTTCAAGCATAAGGAACAGCTTCTTGGCAAGATCACTCAGGAAGGCCTCCAGATCATTTTTCTTCTCAAGAGCAGCTTTCAGATTGGTGTTTTCTTGTTCAAGCTTGGTGACTGAAGCTAACTTCTCGTCGGCAAGCTTGATCCTCTCAGCTAGTTCAAGGTCTTTTTTCTGTTGGGCCTCCTTCACCTTACCTGCAAGTTACAGCAAGATCAGATTTCGAAACAAGTAAAGGGAAAAAGCAGTCGTCGAGATCTCACCAAACATACCTTTAGTCTCCTCCTTTGCCTTCGTCAGATTCTCCTGAGCCAGCTTCAAATCCAGCTCGAGCTGAATGTGTTTGTTTTCCAGCTCAGTGTAGCGAGCCGCAAGGTCACAGGATCTCTGCGAAGAATCAATCGACTAAATGTCAAAGATAATTCACTTCCGAGTGAAAAAGGAAAAATCATGCGTTTCTAAGACTACAGTCGAATACAAGCATTCGACCATAGTCTCGGGGACTACACCTAGTGGGTGCACTCAGCGTGCCCCCACTAATCCTGTTGAAGACAGAGTCAACCAGTCGACCTAAAAAAACATGTATTCTTTAAGACTGTAATCGACTGCAAGCAGTCGACCACAGTCTCGAGGACTACACCCAGTGGGTGCACTCAGCGTGCCCCCAACGGTTTGCGAAATCCAGTCGCCATAGTTGAATGACGGAAAGACTGAACTTATAAAGCCTAAGGCCGACTGCCCGCAGTCGACCTTAGCCTTGGGGACTACACCCAGTGGGTGCACTCAGCGTGCCCCCACCGGTTTGCGAAATCCATTCGCCATAGTCGAATGACGGAAAGACTGAACTTATAAAGCCTAAGACCGACTGCCAGCAGTCGACCTTAGCCTTGGGGACTACACCCAGTGGGTGCACTCAGCGTGCCCCCACCGGTTTGCGAAATCCATTCGCCATAGTCGAATGACGGAAAGACTGAACTTATAAAGCCTAAGGCCGACTGCCAGCAGTCGACCTTAGCCTTGGGGACTACACCTAGCGGGTGCACTCAGCGTGCCCCCGCTAACACGGAGTTTAAATCGACACACCCACTGGGTGATTACTATAAATTCTGGAAAGAAAACAAGCGGTGGTCGACTGACCTGAACATTGCTTTGAAGGGCGGAACTGGCGTCGTAAGCTGCCTGGCTCGCATCCCGGATGGTCTTCAACTGCTCCATCATGATCCCTGCCTGGCGTATCGCCTCCTTCGCGGCATCAGCTTGGTCCTCTGGGACGTGGTGCGTCGTGAAGAGGGAGGGCTGCAGAGCACTCGTCAGTGGATCTGCGAAGGACACAGTGTGTCGAGTGGTGTTTTCCTCCTCCGCGACCAGAGTCTCAGGCACCGTCACATCCTGGGGCACCCTGCCGGCAGACGCTTTCCTACTCCTTCTGTGCTTCAGTGGCTCCTCATCTTCATCATCATCAGGGAGAGTGATAACAACATTGGATGGAGCTACAGAAAAGAATCAGAATTAGAGATCATGAGTCAGTCGACTAGAAACGGTGTTAAGAGCATAGTACCAGGTTTTGAGGTTGCTGCATCCTCCATCTCATGGTCGTCAGCCCGGGCTGAGGTCTCAGAAGTAGCAGCACTGCAACTCCAAAGAGTCAGTCGACTAACTCCAGCGCCAACCAGAGATAATGTTCGCACAAAACAAGAAGACTCAAGCAGCATGATTACCCTGATATGGTGGGGATGGACACCTTCATCTTCGGCAGGAGCTTGGTCGGCTTTAACGGGGCCGCCCTGGGCTGCTTCGACGCCTTTTCAGTCGGTGCCGGAGAGGTGGTTCGAGGGCGCTTGGTCGACTGTGTAACAGTCGCAACCCCCTTGCCACGTTCAGTCGCAGGGTCATGGACAAGTTTCGACCGCCTTTCCGAGCGCAGTGGTGCGACCTCCTCCTCCTCCTCCTCCTCTTCCTCGTCCTCATCGTCATCATCATCATCGTCATCATCATCATCATCATCCTCAGCGGCGTCCGAGTCCCACTCCTCCTCCTGGCTCTCGCCCCCGCTCGCTTCTCCCTCCTCGGTCGGAGCCTGTGCTCCATTGGGCATCGAGTACAGCTCAGTGAGGGCCTGATAGACATCAAGACAAAGATCAGTCGACCGATCGGCAGAGAAAACAGAAATAAATGTGACGATAATACAATGGGAAGTGGAGCAGACATACCTTGTTTGGATCACTGTGGCAGTCGAGTGGAGGAATCCTTCTGGCTCCGTGAGGGTTATCCTTGTTCCCAGTAACATCGGCCATCCACCTTTCCAGAGTGGCATCGTCGACTTCTTCTGGATTGACCCGAGTCACATCCTCAGTCCCGCAGTACAACCACATGCAATGGCTCTGGAACTGAAGAGGCTGGATACGACGCCTAAGAAAAACCTCTAGGAGATCCATACCCATCACTCCCTCCCGAACCAACTGAACTACACGCTCCATCAGCATCTTCACGCCAGCTTTCTCCTCCGGAATCACCTTCAGAGAGGAGGGCTTCTTCACTCGGCCCATGGTGAACTGAGGGAGTCCACTCGACTGCCCCGGCGTCGACTGATCCTGGCAGTAGAACCAGGTCGACTGCCAGCCTCTGACTGACTCGGGAAATGTCATGGCTGGGAAGGTGCTCTTGTTCCTCATCTGGATCCCCAGACCCCCACACATTTGGACAACCCGGGTTTTTTCGTCGCCTGGGCTCGCCTTCTTCACGGTCTGAGAGCGACACGTGAATATGTGCTTGAACAAACCCCAATGCGGTCGACAACCCAGGAAACTCTCACACATGGACACAAACGCGGCAAGATAGGCGATAGAATTCGGGGTGAAGTGGTGGAGTTGCGCTCCAAAAAAGTTCAAGAAACCACGGAAGAAAATGCTCGGCGGCAAAGAAAATCCGCGGTCGACATGGGTAGCCAGAAGCACGCACTCACCCTCTTCCGGCTGGGGCTGCCACTCTTTCCCTGGAAGCCTCGCAGCTCCATGGGGAATCAGGCCCTCGTTGGCCATGTCGAGGAGATCCTTCTCCGTGATGGTCGACTGGATCCAATCTCCCTGGACCCAACCTTTTGGCAGGCGAGATCTAGACGAAGACCCGCCACGACTGGTGGATCTCCCCTTCACCTTCTCCGTCGCCGATGCCTTCTTCGCGCGTTCCAACGCCGCCGTCTTCTCCTTGACCATGGCTGTCGGCGGGACGCGCGAGGGGAGGTTGTGCGGAGGCGAGAGCGAGCGCGTTGGGCGGAGACGAAGGGAACAGAGGGAGAATGCTGAGGCACTGTTCAAAAAACCCTCGCCGGGCGCATTTATAAGATCCCTTCCGAGTGGATGACAGGTGGGCCCGGTCGATCTAATCATATCCTGAACAGTTACGCGGACGCGATACGTGGCGAAAAAAGCGGCGTGGGGATCGAGGCGTCTATGCCCTGTCCCGTCCGAACACCGCGGTCCGCCCCGCTTCGCGCGCTTCCCCAAATTTCGCATCCCGCGGAATCCGCGAACGGCAGATCGGTCTGCCAAACGTGGGATTTCCTGCGATCCGTCGCTCGGAAATCGGCGAAGTCCAAAAGATCACTCAACGAAGGAAAAGAATGGATCGAGTCGACTGAAGAAAAGTTGCTCACTATCAACAAAGAGATTTTTTTCAAAACAACGCACGACCAGTACGCGAAGGCCAATCGGAAACAACATCAACTCCTTCATCACTCGAGCCTCAATCCATTCGGGGGCTAATGATGGAGTCATGTACCTAGGGTAGGGTCACAGACCTGATCTAAGTACCCTGCCCGAGGACACCCTTAGAAGAGATCACCTTCCAGTCGACCTACGAGGGACTCACTCGACTGACTTGAAGGACTCGACCACGAAGACTCACTCGACCACTAGAAGGTCAAGAGGCACTCTGCACTGCAACGGCCTGTAATTAAGTAGACTTTATGATAGTAAAGACACTTTATGTGGGGCGTTACCAGTAACGCCCCGGACTTAATGTACCTTAAACCCTTCATTACGTGGGTTGGCTGGGGTCCTGGCGCACTCTATATAAGCCACCCCCCTCCACAGGCAGAAGGGTTCGGCACCTTGTAATCCATATACACATAATCCACTCGACCGCCTCCGGGCTCCGAGACGTAGGGCTTTTACTTCCTCCGAGAAGGGCCTGAACTTGTACATCTCTTGTGTTTACAACCTCTCCATAGCTAGGACCTTGCCTCTCCATACCTACCCCCCACTCTACTATTAGACTTAGATCCACGACAGGCGGTTGGATGAAGATCCTACATCTCCTAACCCTTGTTCTTCCTCGTCTCTGATTCTTCCCATACAAAACACCGCACGGGCCGCCGGCCGGACCACCGGCCCACACCACCTGTGTTCCTCCGCCACCCCACCCCCACCCCCACCCCACCCGCGTCGAGTTTTCTTCGTTCGGCGAGGCCCCACCACCGCCGCCCACAACCACCGTCCCCACCTGAGCCCCTTCGTTGGCACCGACGAACTCCGGCGAGCTCTGAAAAATCGACTGACCCAATTTTGAAATTTAGTCTACTGTGATTTAACTAGTGTGGAATATAAAAGGGGGAAACCATTAGCATTGGGAGTATAGTTTTGAGTGTTCCATGGCGGATCTGAAGTGCAAACCGGACATAGGAAACTTCACAACCAATGTTTGCTTTCAACTAGCAAGTAAGTGATGGACAAGAAATCAGAGTAAAGCAGTGGCGATCTATTTTCTTGCCGCGATAAATAAGTTGAGCAGATACGAAAGAGTACCGCCTCTGGTGCGGCGCTGTGTATGCATCTACTGAGAATTTGACGGTGCTGCGGTAGCGATGGCTGTCGGCGGTGTGGAAGCAGATCTAGGAGGGTAGACGGTGGCGGCGGGGTGCGGTGGACAAGACGGTCGTAGGAGCGACACCGACAAGGTGGACGACAGCGGGGATGAAGCAGAGGACGGGATGCAGAGAATGGGGGTGGTGGAGGACGGCGGTGGATGGGGGTGGCGGACGGAGGAGGCAGGGGTGGAGAGGGTGTTTTGGCGCCACAGAGTACAAATAGGGAAATGGAGGTAGAGAGGAAGGGGGAACCATGTCTTCAGGGCGCACTTGTCTCAAATGCGAGGAAATTTACAAACTTAGCCGCCATTTAAAATTTCCTACGTCACAACAATATTAGTCGGCTGGGAATAGGACGGTAATCTCGCATACACCGAATATTTGCCGATGAGAGTTTATTTTTGGCGCCCACCGTGTATGAATCGGGGAGGGAATCGATTTCGGCCGAGGACACACTGTGTTTTGGCGCCCACCGTGTATGAATCCGGGTGACAGGTGGTTATGTCACGTTTGAGTGAAACTACAAACCTACCCCTATCAAAACCTATAGAAATCGAGCATATAGGCTTTGCGTGGCAGGGAAGGCAGTAGTAATTTCCATCTCGCAGATTTTGGTTTCGGGCGGTTACTGCGACTTTCCCCGCTTCGTTCAAATTTTGCAAAGTGCACGTTTACCGTGCCAACTCAATTTGAATCCCGTTTGTATTCTATTTTTTTCGGGCGGGATCCATTTTCAATTGGAATAAAATTCTATATACATAATTTTTTATATATACGTTCAAAAGCACAACAAAGAATTTTGCTCCTTTATATGTATAATATGATTTACAAATACAATGATCTCGAAATCATAAGGTTGAATTCAAAAAATTTAAACCAAATTATGTTCTACTAAAATGTATGGATCAGTAATATCTACATATTAAATAACATAGATGCGCGTGCTATCATATGAGTATGCATGTTTGATAGATCAATTTTGGTTCGAGTATGGATTACATGTATCATCATCTCGAATTCAAATATCTGAATCCCTTTTATGTTCACTCCTTTCACGCCCATCTCTCTCGCATGCGTGCTCCTTCATGTAGATATCACTCTCTTTTCTCCAGCTCACCCGCATGCTCACTTCATGTTTCTCCTATCCTCGCAAACATGGTCTCTCGACGTCTCCCTTGACAAGTGTCACACTCTCCCTATCATTATACATTACACAGTTTTCATTATCTCTCACGTCTCTACCATTCTTTGGTATCACTAGGTACCTAAGCTTTCTTTTTCGCCACCACACACACAGTCTCCACTCGTCTTTCACTTTGTCTTTCTCTCTATGGGATTCTCTCACACACCCTATATGTCTCTAGATATGACTCATACCACTAAAATTACTCTCTTTCTCCTGTAGACACAACATTTGTCGCGGTCTCCTTTTTGTCTCAATCCCAGACTGACATTATTCATTTGTTTACCGATCAGACAAACTCCCCCCCCCCTCTCTCTCACGCACACACACACACACAACTCCTACTTCCTCTCCCCTTCCCGACTACCGTCTCTCTCTCTCACACACAAAACTCTCGCTTTCGCACCCCCAACTCGTATTTGTCTCACAAACATTTATCTACTAGCCTCTAGATAGGTTTATACACCCGCACACTCGTGCTTCCACTATCGCATACATGTCTCTCTCCCGCTCATTATATCTATGTAGATTTTTCTTCCCTTCTTGAGACACGCCCTCTTGATCGTGCACACACACACACTATCGCCTCATTTTAAGCTGATACCTCTCGCACACACACTCTTTGTGTCTTTGTCACACATGCACTCCATCCTCCTCCTCTCTCCCTCTCTCTCACACATACATGGGCTTTTTGCAACAACTAGCAAGATGCCCATGCATTGCACGGAACATCAAGATGCATTTGTATGAGTATTTTATCTTGTGGGAGGAAAGGATGAACGAGGGAAGGACTTATTTGCAAATGTGGAGAGGGGTGTGGGTATCTTTTTGCAAAATTGCCATAGTTTCCTTCCTATCCGTCAGATATAGATGGGGAGGCCTATATTGCAGGATGGCAGGCACAAGATCATCACCGACTATGCTTTTTATAAGAGTAGGGATAGAAAATAGAGTTGGTGATGATGGTGGGCCTGCCATCCTGCAATATAGGTCGTCCAATTTATATCTGACGGATAGGAAGGAAACTATGTCAATTTACCCACACCCCTCTCCACATTTGCAAATAAGGTCTTCCCTCGTTCATCCTTTTCTCCCAAATGATCTTGATGTTCCGTGCAACGCACGGGCATCTTGCTAGTAAGAGTAAAAATTAGACATATACCACTTCTCGAATCTAGAAACCAACAACATTCCTCCCTTATCTCATCAGAACCGCCAAAGGAATATATTTTGGGTGAAACATAACATATTTTTAGTCATATACGTATTTCAAAACTAGAATTTTTTTCTATCAAATCGGTGAATATGTATTAATCTACTTTGATCGTGTGGCAACGCATTGGCACATTGCTAGTAGTTATTATAATTTTTTGGACACCAGACAAACGGTGGAGTACATATACGAAGAGAAGAGGCGCACACACGCAGTCGGTCTCTAGCTGTCTCACACACATGTGTGTTACGTAATGGCAACGTTAACAAATAAACCCTAAAACCCTAGGTGCACGATTGCTGCATTGCGGGTACCGGGTACGTGGTGGAGCGCACCTTTGTAGGAAATAGTCAGTTCGCGTGATAATTTGATCCGTAGGAGTTGATGGTCGGGACCACAGGTGAACGACTTGGAGGCGGTGGATTGCCAGTTGCCACAGATAGAGTAGCCACGTTTAAAATATCATTTTCAGCGGGGTTAAGGGTTCTGATTTTCAATGGCGCGTTATAGGTACTAAGTAGTTTTTAGAACGATTGGTATGGAGCAAAAATGGAATTCATAGTACTACGTACCTCCTTGGCGTATGGTTGTATGGGTTTATGTTGCGAGATGTTGAACCTTGTACTTCTAGGGCAAATACTATGGTTTAGATTTAGATGTTGGTTTTAAGTAATGAAAATCGGAAGGGGGAAACCCTTCTTTGATTAAAAAAAACTACTACCTCCGTTCTGGTTTACTAGTCCCCATCGTATTTTGGGTCAAAGTTTGTCCACGAATTTTACTTCTAAAATGTGAATGGAAAATGAGATTTTGTTATACCCAAACAAAAAAGGACTGGAGGGAGTGATTGCTCTGACACGGATGCGGCCTCTCATAGCGCAGGCATTGAATCGGCGCATCGGCCAAGAGGACCCCACTCGCTGCAGGCCCGACTGAACACGCCTCCTCGCCGCATGCAACCGGCTTCAGATTGCCCTGCCTGCCTTCATTGAATCTGCACGTGTGCCGGCAACACGTCCTTCCGCGAGCCGGCCGACATTTTAGAACACAAAAATGACCAAAATATAATTAATTACGCATGGTCTTGACTTGTTGTGCTCGCACTAGTAGCAGGAACTAGAGGTTTTTATTTATTTATAACTCTCCTCACATTTTTTTTGGCTTTGAAGTGAATCATGGTTGTGGACATTATGTACGAATGTGCAGATATCTGTGAACATGAGTTTGATGTGGAAGTTGAACTTGGAATGTCGGGTTTGCGCGTGAACTATACCATGTCCAATGCTTCGTCTGTTATTGTTTGGGAAGTAATTGCTGTTATTACATGACCCAAAAAATATATATTTTGTGCCACATCAGTAGATGCACGGACATCACAATAGGCATGCTGACTAGATAAACATTTGAACCTAGCTATTATGAAGGAAATTTTGTATTGACAACAGTTTTAGATAGCAGGAGATGCGTAGCCTGCTCTACCTCTGCTAGCTTATTTCTAGCTTCTTCCATCTCTTCTTTGGCATGGGTGAAGAGAGCATCTGATTGCTCTTTTCGCTTCTTCAGGAACTCAACTACATTCTCAAGGGCTGTTGCATGCTTTCTTTCAGCCTTTACTAGATCCACGAGGACACGAACAGCTGACGACTCCACCTAGCTTGTGTGTAATCCAGTGATAACCCGCAAGTTAGGGGATCACAACAGTTTTCGAGAGTAGAGTATTCAACCCAAATTTATTGATTCGACACAAGGGGAGCCAAAGAATATTCTCAAGTATTAGCAGTTGAGTTGTCAATTCAACCACACCTGGATAACTTAGTATCTGCAGAAAAGTATTTAGTAGCAAAGTAGTATGGAAGTAACGGTAACAGTAGCAAAAGTAACAGTAGCAGTTTTGTAGTAATTGTAACAGTGGCAATGGCAAAGTAACTAAGCAAAGAACAATATGTGAAAAGCTCGTAGGCATTGGATAGGTGATGGATAATTATGTCGGATGCGATTCCTCATGTAATAGTTATAACATAGGGTGACACAGAACTAGCTCCAGTTCATCAATGTAATGTAGGCATGTATTCCGAATATAGTCATACGTGCTTACGGAAAAGAACTTGCATGACATCTTTTGTCCTACCGTCCCGTGGCAGCGGGGTCCTAATGGAAACTAAGGGATATTAAGGCCTCCTTTTAACAGAGAACCGGACCAAAGCATTAACACTTAGTGAATACATGAACTCCTCAAACTACGGTCATCACTGGTAAGTATCCCGATTATTGTCACTTAGGGGTTAACTGATCATAACACATAATAGGTGACTATAGACTTGCAAGATAGTATCAAGAACTCACATATATTCATGAAAACATAATAGGTTCAGATCTGAAATCATGGCACTCGGGCCCTAGTGACAAGCATTAAGCATAGAAAAGTCATAGAAACAACAATCTTAGAACATAGTGGATACTAGGGATCAAATCCTAACAAAACTAACTTGATTACATGTCAAATCTCATCCAACTGTCGGTGCACAAAAGTAGGAGCTCTACTTTTGACCCCTTTACTTGTGCACAGACAGTTAGAGCCTCCCGCCACGGTCATGCACAGACACGGTAGGAAAGGGAAGCCGGCGAGAAGCCGAAGCCACAAGGACAAACAGAGAAACAACAAGGACCAAGACCACAAAGGTCGCACAGGCGACGCAGGTTGCCCCGGCAAGGACCCTTGCCGAGGGCAGCCTCAGCAGCCCCGACAAGATCCTTGCCGGGGCAGCTCGTCCACCCCAGCTGAGCGAGCCACCTTCGAGCCCACCAACGCTAAGCAGACGCATTGGGGCAGGGTTCAGGAGGCACCTCCGTGGTGGCATGCAGATCTTTGTGAAGAAAAAGAATAGTCAAGATCAAAAGAGGATAGGAAGGCAACCATCCTCACTGATGAAACCCACAGGACCGCCGGCAAGATCCTTGCCGGGGAAGCCAGCGTGCCATGGCAAGACCCTTGCCGGGCCACCCGGCAAGACCCTTGCCGGGTCACCTGACACGACCCTCGCCAAGCACACCAGCAGGGCCACTGCCAGGCCCGCGCCAGGAAGTCTCCACCGCCACCATTCGCATGCAGCTACCGACCCAACCAGCTGGGCAGGCACCTGCATGGCAACATGCAGCCCTTCATGGGGGCTCTACCACCACGCCACCTCAGCTGCCTGCGTGCCTACATGGCGCTGCATGCGTTGCTGGCCGGGGCGCGTGTCGAAGCCAGGAAGGGCGGCGATGGACAGGACGGGCCTCACCCCCGTCCCCGATAAAGTGAAGGACACTTAAGCCTCGCATTGAATGCGCCTTGTCCTGTAATACTAGCGATAACCTCGCAACGCTGTAGCACTTTCCACCTCCTGTGTGCCACTGTGGCGGCCCCTTTCGCCTATAAAAGGAGGCCCGAGGCGCACGGGAGAAGGATTCAGCTCTTTTGAACCCCACAGCACCCAGCGCTAGTTCGAGAGCTCAAGAACACTAATATAACCACCAAAGCAGGATCGTAGGGTTTTACGCATCTTTGCGGCCCGAACCTGGGTAAATCCCTCTGTGTTGCCTGCTAGTCCTGCTCTTCTCATGATCCCCGCGCCTCACAACCGTAGAAGGGATTCCAGTGATCCCATAGGTGTCGTTTCCCACCAACATCTTTGGTGCGCCAGGTAGGGGGCGCAATTGTGAGAATCTGGCCTAGCGGTAGGCCTAGCAGTTCATCATTGCCATGGCTCCTAAGAAGAAGACGACCACGACGATTGGCTCATCCGGGACCAGACTGCCGTCGCCGGTGCGGGCCAATAGCGGGCCAGTCGCGGAGAGAATCCGTGGCGCGGCCCGCGAACACCCACATCGCCCTGGCAGTCCAGGCCTGGTGGGTAGCATCGCCTGTACAACGGGCGACGAGCCGGGCGGCGCCGGCCCCAGAGACGACGTCGGACCCCCAGTAGGCGGCGTGGGGCCCTCCAAGGGCGTCGTTGTGCTGCCCACCGATGGCGCGGCGACCTCCAAGACACCAATGCCAGCACCTACAACGCGGTCCTCTCAAATCATATGCGATGAGCAGCGCCGCCTTGCTGATAACCCAGGGTGCCGCCCTGGGAAAAGCCCTATGCATCATTCGCAGGATGAGGGAGGCCAGCATGCACGCCGAGGCGCCGATGAAGGTGGCGGGCGGTTGCGGAGCCGTGATCAGGCTCCTTCTAACGTGGTTAGAAGTCGAAGCGCATCGCGGTCCGCCCAACTCTCGTCGCCACCCACGCCAGCAGAAGCCCTGGCGCGCGCGCAGCTTCTCCTCGACTTCCCCCCCACGGCGGAAAAGCTTGATGAATGGAGAGCCACCGTCCGGAGCCTCGTCGGCATCGCCAATGACGACGAGTTGCGACCGGCGAAACCCGTGGGCCGTTGCTCCGTCGGGCCACCCCCTGTTAGCAGGGCTGAGCCGAAGGCGATGCGGCTATGGTGTACTCCCCTCCTCAGCACCGGCCACCGCGGGCGACGACCTGTCGTGACGATGCTCGTGATGACGTCTCCATCGCGTCGTCCGACCCGCGAACCAACCGCGATCAGCGCCAAGTCCTTTGGGAGCGGGCTTATGAGGACGCCTGAACCACCATCGAGCGCCGACGTGCGCAACCAGTCGGACAGGCGGGCAGGGCCTGCTGCAGACCACCCGGCGCCGGGAGGCTACGGTGGCCTACCCTACGAGGTGGGTTGTCCAGCTTTCACCCGTGAGCTGCGACAGTTCCAGTGGCCCTCCCACCGCACTTTCAAGCCTGATGTCGGCGAGAAGTACAACGACAAGACTCACCCGTCATAATTCCTCAGCATCTACACCATCGCGATGCAAGCTGCTGGGGCCCGCGATGATAAGGTGCTTGCCAACTACTTCTCGTTGGCACTCAAGCCTAATGTTATGTCATGGTTGCTGCACTTGCCAATGGATTCCATGTCCTCTTGGGCGGATCTGTGCCATGAGTTTGTTGGCTTCTTTACCGGAGGTTACCAAGATCATGGCCAGGCGAGTGATTTACACATCATCCCCCAGAAGGAAGGATAAAACCTGCACAAGTACATCCAAAGGTTCAACCGGGTGCAGTACAACATCCCCGATGTTCATCCCGCCGCCGTGATCAGTGCGTTCCACCAAAACATGCGCAATCGCAAGATGCGTGAAGAATTGGCGATGAACAAGGTTAAGGATGTGGCCGAGCTCTATGTTCTGGCCGATCGATGCGCTCGCGCTGAAGAGGGAAGGAAGTACCCCGGCGAAGATGCCGGCACGGAAACCGACTCCACTGGCGATACTGCCACCCCAGTGAAGAAGGGCCCGCATCGTAACAGGAAATGCAAGGGCAAGGCCGTGCTTGCCGTCGAGGGATCCGACGACACCGGCGCCACCAAGAAGACCAAGGCAAGCGACCCCGGCAAGGAGGTTGCCGGGTGTGTCGCTTGCCGGGCCTTGGCGGCCGCCGACAAGCCAGGAGGCTCCGACAAGCAGTATTGCAAGATCCACCACACCAAGGTCCATGACCTCCAACACTACCGGCAAGTAGAGCTGCTCGTTGAGAAGCAAAAAGCTGAGTATGAGCGGCGGGACAAGGAGAAGGGCCAAGATGGTACCGAGGGGTCCGGCAAGAAACGTGGCGGCCAAGGAGGCCGCCGCGGCAAAGACAGTCAGCAGGAGAGGCCCGCCCGGGGCCGTGACAAGGAACAAGAAGATGATGATCACGACGGGGACGACGAGTCTGGCGATCACGAGTTCCAGAAATCCACAGAGGCCATGTGCGTCGATGGTGGCGCCTCGCTGCATACATCTCACCGCCAGCTCAAGTAGTGGGCGCGTGAGATCACAGTAGTGGAGCCATCGTTCGAAGCATGGAAGCCGCTGAAATGGTCCAGCATGCCAATCATCTTTGACATCGAGGACCACCCTGACCGCACTACTGCGGTCAGGTGCTTGCCATTGTTGGTTTCCCCAATGATCCGCAACCTCAAGGTGACAAAGATGTTGGTCGATGGTGGGGCCGGCCTAAACTTGATCTCGCCTGCCATGGTCAAGAAGCTGCAGATCCCTGATGGAGACCTCGAGGAAATGAGCATGTTCCAAGGGGTTAACCCGGGGAGGAGCCAACCAAAGGGAAAGGTCATGCTGCCTGTGACCTTCGGAGGCGAGCTGAATCACAGGACGGAGAGGATTGTTTTCGATGTAGCCAAGATCACCTTGCCTTACAACGGGATCCTCGGCCACCCAGCACTAGAGTTCATGACAGCTTCACATTACGCCTACAACATGTTGAAGATGCCCGGGCCGATGAACATCATCAGCGTCCCCTCCGACAATAAAGATGGGTTGATTTGCGCTGACCAACTCTACCGGGAAGCAGTTGCAGCAGCTGCCACCAAGGCACCTGCTCCTGCCGACGGAGACCCAGGAGGGAAGAAGATCGGTGAGACCCCTCGCAACCACTCTGGCAAGCGCACCTCTTTGGGGTGTTGCGCTGCCGTTGAGGACGTGCCAAAGAGCTCCACCGGCAAGAGCAAGAAGCCCAGAGCTGCACCACCAAAGACCAAGAAGGTGCCCGTCAAGGAGGATGGCACAGATGGGGCTTTCACCATCAGCTCCACCCTCGATGGAAAATAGGAAAGCGAGCTCGTCACCTCCCTGCGGGCGAATGTCGATGTGTTTGCTCTGGAGAGGCAAGAGTTCATCATAGAAGAAATCAGGAAGCTAGAGGCGGCAGGCTTGGTAAGAGGAGTGCTCCATCTGACGTGGTTGGCCAATCCGGTAGTAGTGCGCAAGGCAAACGGGAAGTGGAGACTGTGTATTGATTACATAGACATCAATAAGGCTTATCCAAAGGATCCCTTCCCGCTACCGTGCATCGACCAGATTGTTGACTCCACGACAGGGTGTGACCTGTTATCATTCCTCGACGCCTATTCAGGATACCACCAGATCTTCATGACAAAATAAGACGAAGAAAAGACAACATTCATCACCCCATGTGGTACGTATTGCTTTTTACGGATGCCTTTCAGATTGAAGAGTGCTGGCTCAACCTTTGCAAGAGCAGTCCAGATTGGTTTTGAACCCCAGCTACATAGAAATATGGAAGCTTATATGGATGACATAGTGGTCAAAACCAAGGACAAAGGTTTGATAAACGGCCGCACAAAAGGTAATATTTTAAATTAACAAGCGTTGCTTAACACATATGAACAAAGTTTTCAGCGTACAGGATAACAGATGCGAGTCTACTCAAAAATTACATCTTTGGAGCATTCATCCGCTATACGGCGAGCATCCTTCAGGACGCCCTTATAATACATCTCGGGCGCGCGATACTCCTTGCCCGGCGGTGGCGCGTGCGTCAAAAGCTTCTCAACGTCCAGCTTGCCCCAGTGCACTTTAGCATGGGCAAGGGCCCATCGGGCACCTTCGATACAAACGGAGCGCTTGACGACCTCAATCCACGGACACACGTCCACCAGCTGCCGCACCAGACCGAAGTAGCTCCCAGGCATGGCTTCTCCAGGCCACAGCCGAGCTATGAGGCCCTTCATGGCCTGTTCGGCCACCTTGTGGAGCTCGACCAGCTGCTTCAGCTGATCGCTCAGGGGCACCGGATGTTCGGCCTCAACATACTGAGACCAGAACACTTTTTCCGTCGAGCTCCCCTCTTCGGCTCGGTAGTATGCGGAGGCATCAGACACACTATAGGGCAGATCAGCGAACGCTCCTGGAGAGCTCCGGATTCGGGTAAGTAGCAGATAATTAACTTTTATATTCTTGCTTTGCATAAAGAATGCCTTACCCGCCGCTATCTTCTTCATCGCCTCGATCTCCTGGAGGGCCTTCTGGGCTTCGGCCTTAGTGTTTTTGGCACTCTCAAGAGCCAGGACAAGCTCGGACTCTCGAGTCTTCGAGTCACGCTCCAAACTCTCGTGCTTTTCCACGAGAGCCTGGAGCTATTGCCGCACCTCCGCCACCCGCGCCTCCTGCTTCTCTCGCTCGGTGCGCTCTAGGGCCGCACTATTTTCGGACTTGGAGACCGCCTCCTTTAGGGTCGCCACCTCGGTTGTGGCCCCTGCAACATTTAAGTTGGTCCTATCATTATTTGCAACCAAGTATTTCTATATACATTTATATGCGGTATTACATACCCTCCTTGTCCTCGAGCTGCTTCTTGGCACGGCCGAGCTCGTTCTTGGACCGCTCGAGATTCTCCTTCAAGGCATTGACCTCCGCAGCCAGTGCGGCAGAGGTCAGCAGCGCAGCCTGCATTCCCATATTGACATATTTTTATTAGACTCCTGCGTATATCTTTTTAGATCCTCAGCTCAGCTTTTCTTTCCGAACGCCGAACTAAGCATCTGGGGCTACTGTCTATGCGGTGACATTTTCATATGTTTTTGAACACATACCTCAAAGCCTGTTAACAGGCTTGTACATGTTTCTGTCAACCCGCTCTTGGCGGACTGAACCTTCTGAATCACCGCACTCATAACAGTGCAGTGCTCCTCGTCTATGGAGGCGCTGCTAAGCACCTCCAGCAAATTGTCCGTCGTCTCCAGTTGGACGGAGGCCACCGGCGTCGTAGGCTTGCCCTTCTTATGAAGGCGCCGCCTGTCGGACTCTGGAACCATTGATGGTTCCGGAGCAGTGTCTGGCCCAGGGCCGGACTTGGATCCCTCCAGGGCTTTACCCCCTTTGGGCCTGGGGTCCGGGAGGTCGCCTTGCGGCGCCTCCAGGACCACCTCCTCCTGGTTTAGTCCCTTTCGGGACTCCGCCTCGGCGTCGTCCGTGGGGAGAGGGGAGGAAGCCATCGGAAGTGAAGCACTGTTCACATCCGACGAATCTAGGGAACCGCTTGTCGAATCGTTGAGCTGAGCCTTGGGCGGACTGCATGACCAAATTCGGCGTCAGAAAATGCCAAATAATGGAGAATTACCATAAGTTATTCAAATATCCGGATGCTTACGATTTTGCCAGGGGCTTGACCCTGGATGGCCATTCCTCCTCGCCGTCTTCGGCATCGGAGGCGTAGTCTGGCAGAAGGTTTTTCCCCTTCTTGGACCCTCCGGCCTCCCCAGTTGGGGCGGCCTTCCTTTTCTTTCCTCCCCCCTGTTGGAGGGGGAGAGGCGTCTTCTTCTTCCTCCTCCTCATCTTCGGAGGCGGAGGGTGCGTCGGGGTTGTCGGGCGATGAATCCGACACCACAAGGCGCCGGGAGCTCTTTCGAGTCCCCGTGGCCTTCTTCTTGGCCTTCTTCTCGGGCACCACATGAGGTGCCGGAACCAGCAGCTTCGTCAAGCGAGCGTTCGCTGGGTCTTCGGGCAAGGGAGCCGGACAGTTGATCTGTCCGGCCTTTTTCTGCCAGTCCTGTTAAGGAGATGGGGGTTTAGATCCCGCATAGAATCAAATCTATGAAAAGCAAATACCCTGTAAAGGGAAAATTAAGCTCACCGCGCTGGCTTGGCGCTCGGCACAGAATTCACGATCCTCAGTGACGGGAGGGGAGACCTCGGAGCTCTTGAATAGCACCTTCCAGGTGTCCCCATGCTTTGTGTCGAAGAGCCGGGACGGAGTCTGGTGCTGGGCCGGGTCGAACTCCCACAAGCTGAAAGCCCGTCGTTGGCACGGGAGAATCCAGCGGAAGAGCATGACCTGGACTACGTTGACGAGTTTAACCTTCCTGCCGATCAGGTCTTTGATGCAGGTTTGAAGTCCGGTCACTTCTGCCGAATTACCCCACGACAGGCCCGTCTCTTTCCAAGATGTGAGCCGCGTGGGGATACCAGATCGGAATTCGGGGGCCGCTGCCCATTCAGGGCCACGCGGCTCGATGATATAGAACCACCCCGATTGTCACCCTTTGATGGTCTCTACGAAGGCACCCTCGAGCCATGTAACGTTGGCTATCTTTCCCACCATGGCACCACCGCAGTCCGCTTGGCGGCTGCCCACGACCTTCGGCTTGACGCTGAAGATCTTCAGCCATAGGCCTAAGTGAGGCTGGATGCGGAGGAAGACCTCACACACGACGATAAACACCGAGATGTTGAGGATGAAGTTCGGGGCCAGATCATGGAAGTCTAGGCCGTAGTAGAACATGAGCCCCTGAACGAACGGGTGAAGAGGAAAACCCAGTCCGCGGAGGAAATGGGGGAGAAATACAACCCTCTCATGGGGTCTAGGTGTGGGGATGAGTTGCCCCTCATCTGGAAGCCGGTGCGCGATGTCGTCAGACAAGTATCCGGCCTTCCTCAGCTTTTTGATTTGCCCCTCTGTGACGGAGGAGGCCATCCATCTACCTCCCGCTCCGGACATGACTGGAGAACGTTGAGGTGGGAAGTGCGGGCTTGGGCGTTGGAGCTCGAGCGTGCAGGGACGAATAAGCAAAGGAGGAAGAAGGCGTGAATGGAAAGGGAGGATTCTTATCCCCTTTATATGGGCGGCCGAAACTACGAGCCCCCCACCGGCCTAATAAAACTCGCTTATGTCCCAAGCGTCGCGGTTAATGGCGCGGTTGGGTTACCCACGCCCGTATTGATGAGAATCCCAGAATAAGGGGACACGATCTCTGCTTTGACAAGACGTGCCAAGGGAACCGCCTCGCTAAACGCGCCGAGGTGGAACAGTAAAATGAATAAGAGCCTGGCCGTGGCGTGATGTCACGCTGCGGAATACCTCAGCAGATTAGATTGGTGCAAATATTATTCTCTCTACGGTGGCATGTGGAACTTATTTTGCAGAGCTTGACACTATCCTAGTGTACAACATCTTCTATAAAGTATTCGGAGGAGGAACCCGCCTTGCAATGCCGAAGACAACTTGCACGCCGGACTCGTCGTCATTGAAGCCTGGTTCAGGGGCTAATGAGGGAGTCCTGGATTAGGGGGTGTCCGGATGGCCAGACTATGACCTTTGGCCGGACTCCCGGACTATGAAGATACAAGATTGAAGACTCCGTCCCGTGTCCGGATGGGACTTTCCTTGGCGTGGAAGGCAAGCTTGGCGATACGATATGAAGATCTCCTCCCATTGTAACCGACTCTGTGTAACCCTAGCTCTCTCCGTTGTCTATATAAACCGGAGAGTTTTAGTCCGTAGGATGAACAACAATCATACCATAGGCTAGCTTCTAGGGTTTAGCCTCTCTGATCTCGTGGTAGATCCACTCTTGTACTACCCATATCATCAATATTAATCAAGCAGGAGTAGGGTTTTACCTCCATCGAGAGGGCTCGAACCTGGGTAAAAACATCGTGTCCCCTGTCTCCTGTTACCATCCGCCTAGACGCACAGTTCTGGACCCCCTACCCGAGATCTGTCGGTTTTGACACCGACACTGACCCTTTCCTTTCTCTTCTTTCCTTCTGCAGCTGGCTCTTTGGGATCAGGTTTTTCAGGTTCTTGTGTTGATCCTCTGACCTTCAGCATAGGTGTCCTCTTGGTAGGGACCTTCCTATTAAGTCCAGGCTTTGTGGTCTTAGCTGAGCCATACTCCTTTTTGAGCACTACCTTCTTGGAAGTAGCCTCATCTTCAGCTGCCACATAGTCCTCATCCTCAGAGTCTGAGGTTCTCTTCCTTCTGGCCCTTGTGGCCGCTTTGGGTAGATTGCTAGGAGTGCTTCTACTGCCTTCATCTAAGGAACTAGAGGGACTAGTGCCCTCACTCATGTGAATCTGCTCTTCTTCTCTGTTCTGGCTGTCACTTTGGTCTGACATGTTGAAAACACTGACTGCTAACCCTGTGAATAGTTATAGATGAGATAGAATGGATGAGCATCACAAAATGCAGAGATTTTTGCAAAAGAATGATTCAAAAACTTAGTTTTAGTTTTCCACAGAAAGCATTTCGGATCAACCGATTTTTAAACTCGGTGATACCGAAGCAGCTTTTGGAACCTAAACTAGTGATCTCGGTCAGACCGAGTCACTGTTCAGTAGCACCGAAACTGCTAGGGTTTCACTGAGTTCTAAAATCGGTCACACCGATTCGCAATTCTCGGTCAGACCGAGAGTTACTTGTGCAATGGCGTTAGCCGAATCGGTGGGACCGAGTTTTTCAACTCGGTGGGTCCGAGATGGTTTCGGCGGAAACCTAACCCTAAATTTTCAAATGGCATCTATTCTAAGGATTGTTTTGACTGGATAGAGGTGTTTCAATCATGGAAAGAATCATAATGAACACAATGTACTAGCAATTGGATGGGGATAGCACTGTGATCGAGTCCATACCCTAGTTTGGTGATGAACTCGCTACGGCGGCAACGGCGGGGATGAATTCCGTTGACGGCGGTGGAGACCAGCGACTGGAGGCGGCTGGCGACGAAGTCGGTGATCCGAAGACCTAGGAGGCAGAGCGAGCTATGCGCGGGCGAATAGGTTTGGAGAAAGTTTTCCAAATTTTTGCCCGTGTGTATATATAGCCTGACCCTGTCGGTGTGACCGAGTGGAACAACTCGGTGGCACCGAGATGCATAACTATTAACAGTTATAGCAACTCGGTGAGACCGAAAAGTTCAAATTGGTTGCACCGAGATTGAAAACTTAGATCGACTTAGTGATCTCGGTATGACCGAAATGGAAGAATCGGTCAGACCGAAACACACAAAGAAGTTTTGGAAGTTTAAGTCCATGACGAATCGGGGACTCCGAGTGCTCCTCACACAGAGTGGTCGAATCTGACTTGATCAAATTTTGTGATGTAGCATGAATAGAGTTTGAGACAAGAAAAACATAGATAGCTAGAGAAGGTTCTTAGGCATTCTTGTTCATCCACTTGGCAAAAGTGCATTGTTGAGGAAATCATTAACTGGTAGCTGCTCGGTTGGCTGGTGAGTAGGGGATTAATCGGCTAATCGGAAAGTTAATCAATTAATCAGATGATTTATCGGTTTATAGGCTACTCGGTGACCCTATGAGTAGGTATTAATCGACAAGTTAACTAGTTAATCGGATGAATTCTTGAACAGGGCAAAAGAGAAAAGAAACCAATCAATCAAAGCAACAAGTGGATGTCCTCGAAATGAGTTAAATATGCAACCAACATGCTCACACAATAAAATGGCAAATGAAATATGTGGCAAAGCATGCACAACCAATTCTAGCATCTATCAAACAATTGGCGATGACTAGGTCATCTATATATGAGTATATTGACTTAGAGTCAAATGAGAACATTTGATCATAGGTCATACTCATCGTTTAAGCTCAAGTGGGGTTACCACTTTTACATAATGCATTGATATGTTCACATCATTAGAGTTGCTTTGACTCAATTCTTAGAGTTAAGCTCCCCCTAGATGTGAGATCCCCCCTTAGAGGGATGAACTAACCTTGGGTTTTGTCGATGATGACTTCATGTAGGTGTTGAAGATGTGGACGCTCAATGTTGATGTAGATCATTTGGAGCAATCCTTTGGAGTGAGTTGCACTTTCAATACCTACACGGGTTAGTCCCACAAGGAACAAACAAGTATATCCATAGACATAGAGTGATGCACACACAAGATGATGTCTATGAAAGCATTAGGTTACCTTGTCCCTTGCCTTACCAACATGAGGGTTTGTGACTCCTTGAACTAGTGCAAGATGTGGAAGTTGATTGCACTTGTCCTTGCCATAATGATATGAGTGAAGAATGTTGGAGGAGTCACCCTCAAGAACTCTCTAGTTCTTCTTCTTCGGGATCCACATCATCTTGATGGGAATCCTTGGAGTTGTAGTTGTGCTTGATGAAGTAGAAGTTGACGTAGTCTTGGGAACCCACTTGACTAAGGCCTTAGGAGCTTCTTCAAATGCATCTATCTCCTCTTGAAGCTTGTCCTTGCCTTTGTTCTTGTGGTCTTGTGGTGGAAGATCATCTTGAGCTTGTGTTCCCTTGAAGGAAGTGGTATCATACTTCTCTTATTGAGGAACAAACTTCGTCTTGGGGTATTGATCTTCTTCCCACTCAACTCCATTGGCATTGAACTTTCGTTCAAAACCAACACCTTGATTCTTCCGGTGCCTTCCTTGCTTGCATACAATTTCCTCGAATTGCTTACTCCCGGCAAGGCTCTTGTATACACCTTTCTCTATAATTCCCTTCAATAAGTTATTTTCTTGCTCAAGTGTAACTTGGCTAAGAGAATCATTAGTGGAATCAGGAGAACTACTAGAGGGAACAATATTGGATTTAGCATGATTATTGTTACTACTAGAGGAAGAATCCTTCTTCTTCTTGTTACTTGACTTGACTTGAGGCATGTAAGTAGATAAGAGTAAACGCTTGGCAATGTAAGAAGAACTTTTCTTGCGAAGATCATCATTGATTGCTTTTAAGAACTCATGGTCTTGCTCAAGATTGAGCTTTTCAAAGTGTAACTTCTAAAAAGTTCTCGATGATCCCCTAAGATAGTTTCATGAGCTAACTTAAGAGTGTTTAGTTCTTTAGTTATAAGCTCAATCTTCTCCTTATCATTGTCATTCTTTTATCTTGTTTAGCATGATTAATTGACGTTTCATCATAGTATTCATCACTAGAGTTGTCAATAAGTAAATCATCATCACCTAACAAGTCATCTTCATCACTATTGAAATCAACATACTCGGGGTGAGTTACCTTAGGGCCTTTAGCCATGAAGCATCTTTCAATTCCTTCATTTGGTGAATCAAATATGTCATAGGAGTTGGTCGACACAAGTGCTAGACCGGCAACAGCTTCATCTTGAGTATGTTCAGAGTCGGAGTGATAACTTCTCTTGGAGTGATGTTCAGAGTTGGAACTGGATACCCATTCACCAACATGAGCTTGATGTCTTCATTTTGTGTAGCTCTTTGATGACTTGTCCTTCCTTTCTGAATCTTTGCTTCTCCGGGATGTTCTTCGTTCATAACGATCATCTCTACTCCATCTCTCTCTTGGCGGTGATTCTTCTCTTCTACTTCTTCTCTTGAGAGAATCTTGTCTTCTTTTGTAGGGTGTCGTACACTCATTGGAATAGTGTTCGGGTCTCCCACAATTGTAGCAATTGCGCTCTCGACTGGAAGATCTTTTATCATTGTAAGACCTTGACGTGGAGCTTCTTTCTTTGCTTATACTCTTGTAGAATTTGTTGAAGTTCTTCACCATTAAGCTCAATTCTTCATTGAAGGTTTGTTTCTCACTTGATGATGTAGGGGCTTCACATGAGGCTTTGTAAGCACCACTAGACTTGTTGTGAAGTTCCTCTTTATCCTTGAGTGACATCTCATGAGTAACAATTCTTCCAATGACCTCCGTTGGCTTGAGATTCTTGTAGTTGGGCATCATATGGATCAATGTGCACACGGTATCATATTTTCCATCCAAAGCTCTTAGGATTTTCTTGATGATGAATCTATCGGTCATCTCTTCACTTCCTAAGCCCGCAATCTCATTTGTGATAAGAGCAAGCCTAGAGTACATTTCAGCGACACCTTCACCATCCTTCATTTTGAACTTGTCAAGCTGACTTTGGAGCACATCCAACTTGGATTCCTTGACGGAGTCGGTACCTTCATGCATATCAATCAAAGTATCCCAAATTTCCTTTGCATTCTCAAGACGGCTGATTTTGTTGAATTCTTTGGGGCACAATCCATTGAAGAGGATATCACAAGCTTGAGCGTTGTATTGCAACATCTTCAATTCATCCGCACTAGCTTCACGGTTTGGTTCCTTCCCATCAAAGAATTCACCTTGCAAGACAATACACACAATAGCCCAAACGGCGGGGTTATGTCCGAGAATATGCATTTTCATATTATGCTTCCAACTAGCAAAAATAGTACCATCAAAGTAAGGACCTCTACGGTCATAATTTCCCTCACTAGACGCCATACTCTCCTAGGTTGTGAACCAAGGCTATGACCACCAAAAGCTATGGTAATCAAAGCAAATGGAGACCAAAGCTCTGATACCACTTGTAGGACCTTGAAGTATGTCTAGAGGGGGGGGGGGTGATTAGACTACTTTACCAATTAAAAAACTTAACCTTTTTCCAATTTTAGTCTTTGGCAGATTTTAGCTATCTTAGCACAAGTCAAGCAATCTTCACACAATTCAAGCAAGCATGCAAAGAGTGTATGAGCAGCTGAATTTAAAGCATGCAACTTGCAAGAATGTAAAGGGAAGTGTTTGGAGATTTCAAACGCAATTTGGAGACACGATGATTTTTGAGCCATGGTTCCGATAGGTGGTGCTATCGTACATCCACGTTGATGGAGACTTCAACCCACGAAGGGTAACGGTTGTGCGAGTCCACGGAGGGCTCCACCCAAGAAGGGCCCACGAAGAAGCAACCTTGTCTATCCCACCATGGCCGTCGCCCATGAAGGACTTGCCTCACTAGCGGTAGATCTTCACGAAGTAGGCGATCTCCTTGCCCTTACAAACTCCTTGGTTCAACTCCACAATCTTGTCGGAGGCTCCCAAGTGACACCTAGCCAATCTAGGAGAAACCACTCTCCAAGAAGTAACAAATGGTGTGTTGATGATGAACTCCTTGCTCTTGTGCTTCAAATGATAGTCTCCCCAACACTCAACTCTCTCTCACAGGATTTGGATCTGGTGGAAAGAAGATTTGAGTGGAAAGTGATACGTCTCCGTCGTATCTATAATTTTTGATTGTTCCATGCCAATATTCTTCAACTTTCATATACTTTTGGCAACCTTTTATACTATTTTTGGGACAAACATATTGATCCAGTGCCCAGTGCCAGTTCCTGTTTGTTGCATGTTCTATGTTTCGCAGAAAATCAATATCAAACGGAATTCAAACGGGATAAAAACCGACGGAGAATTATTTTGGAATATTTGGGATTTTCCGGAGGAAGAATCAACGCGAAACAGTGTCTGAGGTGGCCACGAGACAGGGGGGCATGCCCCCTACCTCTGGGCACGCCCTAGGCTCTCGTGGGCCACCCGTAAGGCGTTTGAGGCTCTACTTTTGCTGCAAGAAAGCTAATATTATTAGGAAAATCTGGGCGAAAGATTCACCCCAATCGGAGTTACGGATCTCCAGATATAAAGGAAACGGTGAAGGGGTAGAATCAGAGAACGCAGAAACAGAGAGATAGATCCAATCTCGGAGGGGCTCTCGCCCCTCCCATGCCATGGGAGCCAAGGAACAGAGGGTAAACCCTTCCCCCATCTAGGGAGGAGGTCAAGGAAGAAGAAGAAGAAGGGGGTCCCTCTCCCCCTTGCTTCCGGTGGCGCCGGAGCGCTGTCGGGGGCCATCATCATCACCGCGATCTTCACCAACACCGCCGCCATCCTCACCAACATCTCCACCAACTCTTCCTCCCTCTATGCAGCAGTGTAACCTCTCTCTTACCCTCTATAATCTCTACTTAAACATGGTGCTCAACGCTATATATTATCCCCCAATGATGTATGGCTATCTTATGATGTTTGAGTAGATCTGTTTTGTCATATGGGTTAATTGATGATCGTGATTGGTTTGAGTTGCATGTTTTATTATTGGTGTTGTCCTATTGTGCCCTCCGTGTCGCGCAAGCGTGAGGGATTCCCGCTGTAGGGTTTGCAATATGTTTACGATTCGCTTATGGTGGGTTGCGTGAGTGACTGAAACACAAACCCGAGTAAGTAGGTTGTTTGCGTATGGGATAAAAGGGGACTTGATACTTTAATGCTATGGTTGGGTTTGACCTTAATGAATCTTTTGCGGACGCTTGCTAGAGTCCAATCATAAGTGCATATGATCCAAGTAGAGAAAGTATGTTAGCTTATGCCTCTCCCTCAAATAGAATTGCAAGAATGATTACCGGTCTAGTTATCGATTGCCTTGGACAAATAACTTTCTCGTAACAAAAAGCTCTCTACTAATATTTACTTTATTGCATCTTTATCTAAACATCCCCTAGTTTATGTTTACGTGCTCTTTATTATCTTGCAAACCTATCCTATCACACCTACAAAGTTCTTCTAGTTTCATACTTGTTCTAGGTAAAGCGAACGTCAAGCGTGTGTAGAGTTGTATCGGTGGTCGATAGAACTTGAGGGAATATTTATTCTACCTTTAGCTCCTCGTTGGGTTCGACACTCTTACTTATCGAAAACTGTTGCGATCCCGAATACTTGCGGGTTATCAAGACCTTTTTCTGGCGCCGTTGCCGGGGAGTCATAGCGTGGGGTGAATATTCTCGTGTGTGCTTGTTTGCTTTATCACTAAGTAATTTTTATTTGCTGTTCTTAGTTCTTCTCTATCTTTAGTTATGGATATGGAACACGAAATACCAAAAAAATTAGGTGTACTTGCTACTCATGGAGATGGGGAACCTCCTAAAACCCTCAATGCTCGTTATGTTCAAGATATTATGCACTACTTTGATAATCCTGAGAAAACCCAACTCAATTATGTTATGGGAGTAACATTGGATCAACGTGAATACTTTAGGGATTATCGCTTGACACAAAAAGGGAAACTATTATGGGATCAAATTCAACTGTTGAAGTGGTATGCTAGGCAACTATGCTTGATGCATGATTATACTTGCTGTTCTAGGATGAAGTCTCCACACCTTCCCTTTTCATGCAAATTCAATGATAATGAAACCTTAGCTTCTTATGCTAATGGTATCTTTGATTACTATGATGTGGAACAAATAGAAGAATTTGTTACTTTTATGGGTGCTTATGAGGTTGAATCTATGTTTAAAGCGTTTGATGATTTTGATTATTCAGTTTATAGACCAGAAAATCTTGCTATACTTAGATATTGCTATGAAAATTATGAATACAATTACTATATTAATGCATTTATTGAGAAAGTCTCCGCTGTCCAAGAAGAGACTAATATTTTGCAGGAAGCTATGGAAGAAGAAATTGATGAAACTGTGAGCTCATTGGATGAAAAAGATGATGAGGAGAGCGAAGAACAAAAGGAGGAAGAGCGGATTAGCTACCCGTGCCCACCTTCTAATGAGAGTAACCCTCCAACTCATACATTGTTTAATTCCCCTTCGTGCTTCACGAAGGATGATTGCTATGATGATTACTATGATGATTGCTATGATGATTGTTATGATCCCGAAATATCCCCTTTTGATGATGCTTGCTATGCTTGTGGCCAAGATGCCAATATGAATTATGCTTATGGAGATGAACTTGCTATAGTTCCTTATGTTAAACATGAAATTGTTGCTATTGCACCCACGCATGATAGTCCTATTATCTTTTTGAATTCTCCCAACTACACTATATCGGAGAAGTTTGTGCTTATTAAGGATTATATTGATGGGTTGCCTTTTACCATTCCACATGATGATTTTGATGAATGTAATATGCATGTGCTTGCTGCTCCTACTTGCAATTATTATGAGAGATGAACTACATCTCCGCCTCTTTATGTTTCCAACATGATAGAATTGCAAGAAACTGCTTATACTATGCATTGGTCTTTATTATGTGTGCATGAATTGTTCTTTTATGACATGCCGATGCATAGGAAGAGAGTTAGACTTTGTTGTTGCATGATTTATGTTACTTTGTGCTCACTACTAAATTACAAATCATTGTTAATTAAAATTGGCTTTGATATACCTTGGGATCCGGGTGGATCCATTACTTGAGCACTATATGCCTAGCTTAATGGCTTCAAAGAAAGCGCTGCCAGGGAGACAACCCGGAAGTTTTATAGAGTCATTTATTTCTGTTGAGTGCTTTCATATAGTATAAAAACAAAATAAAATAAAGAGGGGAACCTAAAACTTTTCAAAAAGGAAAGTGAAAGTGAGAAAGACAAGCATTGTTGAAGTGGGACCTAGCCTTGAACTTTGTTCATGCTCATGGAAACTTTGTGAATCTTGATTACAGAAACTTTTCATCAAAAATAATTATCCCCTTGTACATTTCCATTGTATTATAAAAATAATGTGCCAAGGTTTGCCTTTAGCATGTTTACAATGCTTGTTGGTTTGTACGGTGCAGGACAGAAACTTTGGCTGTAGTGCGCGATTTTACATTTTTAACTGAGACGTCAATTGGTTCTGATTCCTTTTGCACTATATTTCTATACAACTTTTTTATTTTTCCTAATTTTTGTAGAATTTTGGGGTACCATAAGTATGGTGGATGTTCAGATTGCTATAGACTGTTCTGTTTTTGACAGATTCTGTTTTTGATGCATAGTTTGCTTGTTTTGATGAATCTATCAATTTATATCAGTGGATTAAGCCATGGAAAATCTATATTACAGTAGACACAATGCAAAAACAAAATATGAATTGGTTTTCAACAGTACTTAGAGTGGTGATTTGCTTTATTATACTAACGGATCTTACCGAGTTTTCTGTTGAAGTTTTGTGTGGATGTAGTGTCTAATCGAGGATGTCTCGATATAAGGAAAATGAAGAGAGGCAAGAGCTCAAGCTTGGGGATGCCCGAGGCACCCCAAGTAAATATTCAAGGAGACTCAAGCGTCAAAGCTTGGGGATGCCCCGGAAGGCATCCCCTCTTTTTTCAACAAGTATCGATATGTTTTTGTATTCGTTTCGTTTATGCATTATGTGCAAGTCTTGGAGCGTCTTTTGCATTTAGTTTTCATTTTTCTTTTATGCACCATGCTGGTATGATATAGTCCTTGGTTGATTTATAGAATTCTCATTGCACTTCACTTAAATCTTTTGAGTATGGCTTTATAGAATGCTTCACGTGCTTCACTTATATCATTTGAAGTTTGGATTGCCTGTTTCTCTTCATATAGAAAACCACCATTTGTAGAATGCTCTTTTGCTTCACTTATAATTGTTAGAGCATGGGCACATCTTTTGTAGAAAGAACTATACTCTCTTGCGTCACTCATATCAATTTAGAGAGATGACAGGAATTGGTCATTCACATGGTTAGCCATAAAATCCTACATAAAACTTGTAGATCGCTGAATATGATATGTTTGATTCCTTGCAATAGTTTTGCGATATAAAGGTGGTGATATTAGAGTCATGCTAGTGGGTGGTTGTGGATTGTATAGACACTTGTGTTGAGGTTTGTGATTCCCGTAGCATGCACGTATGGTGAACCGCTTTGTGATGAAGTTGGAGCACAATTTTATTTATTGATTGTCTTCCTTATGAGTGGCGGTCGGGGACGAGCGATGGTCTTTTCTTACCAATCTATCCCCCTAGGATCATGCGCATAGTACTTTGTTTTCAATGGCTTGTAGATTTTTGCAATAAGTATATGAGTTCTTTATGACTAATGTTGAGTCCATGGATTATACGTACTCTCACCCTTCCATCATTGCTAGCCTCTTCGGTACCGTGCATTGCCCTTTCTCACCTTGAGAGTTGGTGCAAACTTCGCCGGTGCATCCAAACCCCGTGATACGATACGCTCTATCACACATAAGCCTCATTATATCTTCCTCAAAACAGCCACCATACCTACCTATCATGGCATTTCCATAGCCATTCCGAGATATATTGCCATGCAACTTCCATCATCATCATATACATGACTTGAGCATTCATTGTCATATTGCTTTGCATGATCGTAAGATAGCTAGCATGATGTTTCCATGGCTTGTTTGTTTTTTGATGTCATTGCTATGCTAGATCATTGCACATCCCGGTACACCGCCGGAAGCATTCATATAGAGTCATATCTTTGTTCTAGATATTGAGTTGTAAGTAAATAAAAGTGTGATGATCATCATTATTAGAGCATTGCCCCAGTGAGGAAAGGATGATGGAGACTATGATTCCCCCACAAGTCGGGATGAGACTCCGGACTTTGTGAAAAATAAAAGAGGCCAAAGAAGCCCAAATAAAAAAGAGAGGCCAAAGTAGCCCACCAAAAAGAAAAAATAATAATAATAAAAAGAAAAGAAAAAAAAGAAAAAATGAGAGAAAAAGAGAGAAGGGGCAATGTTACTATCCTTTTACCACACTTGTGCTTCAGAGTAGCACCATGTTCTTCATATAGAGAGTCTCTTGAGTTATCACTTTCATATACTAGTGGGAATTTTCATTATGGAACTTGGCTTGTATATTCCGATGATGGGCTTACTCAAATGCCCGAGGTCTTCATGAGCAAGCAAGTTGGATGCACACCCACTTAGTTTTCAGTTTGAGCTTTCATACACTTATAGCTCTAGTGCATCCGTTGCATGGCAATCCCTACTCACTCACATTGATATCTATTGATGGGCATCTCCATAGCCCGTTGATACGCCTAGTTGATGTGAGACTTTTTCCCTTTTTGTCTTCTCCACATAACCCCCACCATCATATTCTATTCCACCTATAGTTCTATGTCCATGGCTCACGCTCATGTATTGCTTGAAAGTTGAAAAAGTTTGAGATTATTAAAGTATGAAACAATTGCTTGGCTTGTCATCGGGGTTGTGCATGATTAAATACTTTGTGTGATGAAGATAGAGCAATAGCCAGACTATATGATTTTGTAGGGATAACTTTCTTTGGCCATGTTGTTTTCAAAAGACATAATTGCTTTATTGGTACGCTCGAAGTATTATTGTTTTTATGTCAAATGATAGACTATTGCTTTGAATCACTCGTGTCTTAATATTCATGCCATGATTAGACATATGATCAAGATTATGCTAGGTAGCATTCCACATCAAAAATCATCTTTTTTATCATTTACCTGCTCGAGGACGAGCAGGAATTAAGCTTGGGGATAATGATACGTCTCCGACGTATCTATAATTTTTGATTGTTCCATGCCAATATTCTTCAACTTTCATATACTTTTGGCAACTTTTTATACTATTTTTGGGACTAACATATTGATCCAGTGCCTAGTGCCACTTCCTGTTTGTTGCATGTTTTATGTTTCGCAGAAAACCAATATCAAACGGAATCCAAACGGGATAAAAACGGACGGAGAATTATTTTGGAATATTTGGGATTTTCCGGAGGAAGAATCAACGCGAAACAGTGTCCGAGGTGGCCACAAGACAGGGGGGCGCGCCCTGGGCTCTCGTGGCCCACCCGTAAGGCAGTTGAGGCTCTACTTTTGCAGCAAGAAAGCTAATTTTATGAGAAAATCTGGGCGAAAGATTCACCCCAATCGGAGTTACGGATCTCCAGATATAAAGGAGACGGTGAAGGGGTAGAATCAGAGAACGCATAAACACAGAGATAGATCCAATCTCGAAGGGGCTCTCACCCCTTCCACGCCATGGGAGCCAAGGAACAGAGGGGAAACCCTTATCCCATCTAGGGAGGAGGTCAAGGAAGAAGAAGAAGAAGGGGGGCCCTCTCCCCCTTGCTTCCGGTGGCGCCGGAGCGCTGCCGGGGGCCATCATCATCACCACGATCTTCACCAACACCGCCGCCATCTTCTCCAACATCTCCACCAACTCTTCCTCCCTCTATGCAGCGGTGTAACCTCTCTCTTACTCGCTGTAATCTCTACTTAAACATGGTGCTCAACGCTATATATTATCCCCCAATGATGTATGGCTATCTTATGATGTTTGAGTAGATCCGTTTTGTCCTATGGGTTAATTGATGATCGTGATTGGTTTGAGTTGCATGTTTCATTATTGGTGCTGTCCTATTGTGCCCTCCGTGTCGCGCAAGCGTGAGGGATTCCCGCTGTAGGGTTTGCAATATGTTTATGATTTGCTTATTGTGGGTTGCGTGAGTGACTGAGACACAAACCCGAGTAAGTAGGTTGTTTGCGTATGGGATAAAAGGGGACTTGATACTTTAATGCTATGGTTGGGTTTTACCTTAATGAATCTTTAGTAGTTGCGGACGCTTGCTAGAGTTCCAATCATAAGTGCATATGATCCAAGTAGATAAAGTATGTTAGCTTATGCCTCTCCCTCAAATAGAATTGCAACAATGATTACCAGTCTAGTTATCGATTGCCTTGGACAAATAACTTTCTCGTAACAAAAAGCTCTCTACTAATATTTACTTTATTTCATCTTTATCTAAACAGCCTCTAGTTTATGTTTACGTGCTCTTTATTATCTTGCAAACCTATCCTATCACACCTACAAAGTTCTTCTAGTTTCATACTTGTTCTAGGTAAAGCGAACGTCAAGCGTGCGTAGGGTTGTATCGGTGGTCGATAGAACTTGAGGGAATATTTATTCTACCTTTAGCTCCTCGTTGGGTTCGACACTCTTACTTATCGAAAACTGTTGTGATCCCGTATACTTGCGGGTTATCAGAAAGAAACTTGGGGAAGGCTAGAGATCAAGATTCATATGGTAGGAATGGAATATCTTGGCCTCAACACATGAGTAGGTAGTTCTCTCTCAGAAATGGTAAGTTGGAAGTGTAGGTTTGTTCTGATGGCTCTCTCCACGAATGAAGAGGAGGTGTAGGGGTATATATAGCCTCCACACAAAATCTAACCGTTACACACAATTTACCAATCTCGGTGGGACCGAATCAACAAACTCGGTCGGACCGATTCAGTAAACCTAGTGATCGTTAGTGATTTCGGTGGGACCGACATGCAACTCGGTGGGACCGATATGGTCAGGGTTAGGGCATAACGTAATCTCAGTGAGACCGATTACACAAACTCGGTAAGACCGATTTTGGTAATTAGCTAACCAGAGAGTTGGTCAGGTAAACTCGGTGGGACCGATTCGCTCTTTTCGGTGAGACCAAAATGTTACGAAAAGGAAACAACGAGTTTACATTGCAATCTCGGTGGGACCGATCGCTCACTTCGGTTAGACCGGAACGTTACAAAGGGAAATAGAGAGATTACAATCCCATCTCGGTGAGACCGAGATCCCTATCGATGAGACCGATTTGCCTAGGGTTTGTGGCAGTGGCTATGACATATGAACTCGGTGGTGCCGGATAGAAAGAATCGGTGGGGCCGAGTTTGACTTTAGGTTTAGGTCATATGTGTGAATGTGGGAAAGTAGTTGAGGGTTTTGGAGCATATCACTAAGCACTTGAAGCAAGAAACTCATCAAGCAACACCTCATCCCTCCTTGATAGTATTGGCTTTTACTATAGACTCAATGTGATCTTGGATCACTAAAATATAAAATGTAGAGTCTTGAGCTTTTGAGCTTGAGCCAATCCTTTTATCCTTAATATTTTGAGGGATCCACTTTCATCATCCATGCCATGCCATTCATTGAGCTTTCCTAAAATATTTATCTTGAAATAGTATTAGCTCAATGAGCTATATGTTGTTATGAATTACCAAAACCACCTAGGGATAGTTTCACTTTCACCCCGCCTCCGCGGGAGGAATCTGCCTCGTCGTCATCGGACGACGAGGGTATGACGGCCTTGCGCCGGGGGCCTCTCCTGGTCCCCTGTCCGCCCTCTCAGGCCCCCTATCCTTTCCGGATGGGGTGGCCTCCTCTTCTTTTTCTCCTTCCCCTCCGGGGGAGGAGTGTGCCTCGTCATCTTCCAACGAGGCTTGTGGCGCAACCTTACGCCGGAGACCCTTTCGGATCCCCGAGGCCTTCTTATCGGCCTTATTCTCCAGTCCCTTGTAGAGCGCCGGGACTAGCATTTCCGTCAGGAGAGCATTAGCTGGACTTTCTGGCAGTATAGCTGGACAGTCAATCTTCTCCACTGTCTCCACATAATCCTGAGCAAATATGCACAATTACTTAAGGCTCCCCCATGAATATATTGGGAAGAACCGAATCTGGTGGCAGCCTGAGAACTCACCTGACTACGAGGCCGCGCGGTGTGGAGCCCATGGTCCTCGGATATGTGAGTAGGTACTTCGGAGGCCTTGAACAACGCCTTCCACGCGTTTTTGTGCTTCATGTCGTAGAGCCTCTGAAGCGTCCGGTGTTCGGCCGGGACGAACTCCCACAGATTGAATGCCCAACTTTGGCAAGGCAGAATCCGGCAAACGAGCATGACCTGGATCATGTTGAAAAGCTTGATGTTCTTGTCCCTCATTCCCTTGATGCAGTTTTGGAGTTCGATCAGCTCTGTAGATTCGCCCCCTAACAGGCCCTTGTGTTCCCAGGAGGTGAGCCGCATGGGGGTTCCGGATTGGAACTCGGGGGCCGCCGCCTAGTTGGCGTCGCGCAGCTCAGTGATGTAGAACCACCCCGATTGCCACCCCTTCACGGTTTCCACAAAGGAGCCGTCAAGTCCGATGATGTTAGGCATCTTGCCCACCATGGCTCCTCCACACTCCGCTTTCTGGCCGCTCACGATCTTCGGCTTCACACAGAAGATTTGCAGCCACAAGCAGAAATGAGGCTTAATGCGGAGGAAGGCCTCGCATACGATGATGAACGCCGAGATGTTGAGGACGAAGTTCGGGGCTAGATCATGGAAATCTAGCCCGTAGTAGAACATGAGCCCGCCGACGAAGGGGTGAAGTGGAAACCCCAGTCCACGGACGAAGTGGGCGAGAAACACGACCCTCTCGTGGGGTCCTGGAGCTGGAGTGACCTGCCCGTCGTCTGGTAGCCGGTGCGCTATGTCTGCGGCAAGTATCCGGCCGCCCGAAGATTCGCGATATTCTTCTCCTTCACGGTGGAAGCTACCCACTTACCTCCTGCTCCGGACATGTTTAGCTGTGCGGAGGAGATTTGGACTAGGGCGCTGGAGCTCGAGGGGGCAAGAGTGGGAAAAGGAGGAAGAAGGCGTGGGTAAAAATGGGGAACTCTTATCCCTTATTAGAGGCGACGGAAGCGGTGCGCCTCCCCACTTGCCCGTTGAGAATCGCTTACTCCCCAAGCGCCACGATTGATGGAACGGTGGGATTACCCATACCCGTATTGATGAGAATCCCGTGATAAGGGGACACGATCTCTGCTTTGACAAGACGTGTCAAGGAAACCGCCTCGCAATACGCGCTGTGGCTGGTTGCGGGAAAACGGTTCGAATAATAACCTGACAGTAATGACATGTCACGTCGTCTAGAAAGTTTTCAGCTGAAGTATCATTCTCTCTACGGTGGTATGTGAAGATCATTTTGTAGATCCGGACACGGTCGACGTGTTCGATAATTACCTTGGAGTATTCGGAGAAGGAACCCACCTTGCAATGTCGAAGACAAGACTGCACGCCGAACTCATCGTCATTGAAGCCTGGTTCAGGGGCTACTGAGGGAGTCCTGGATTAGGGGGTATCCGGGGAGCCGGACTATATACATCGTCCGGACTATTGAAGCGTGAAGATACAAGACACAAGACTCCAGCCCGTGTCCGGATGGGACTCTCCTTTGCGTGGAAGACAAGCTTGGTGATCCGGATATTATATTTCCTTCCTTGTAACCGACTCCATGTAAACCCTAGCCCTCTCCAGTGTCTATATAAACCGGAGAGGATGGTCCTTAGAAGGCCGGTCACAATTACAATCATACCATCATAGGCTAGCTCTTAGGGTTTAGCTTCTACGATCTCATGGTAGATCTACTCTTGTACTACTCATATCTTCAATATTAATCAAGCAGGAAGTAGGGTTTTACCTCCATCGAGAGGGCCCGAACCTGGGTAAACATTGTGTCCCTTGCTTCCTGTTACGATCAGCCTAAGATGCACAAATCGGGACCCCCTACCCGAGATCCACCGGTTTTGACACCGACAACGTGCCATCCCCTTTTTCAAGATCCTAAAGAAGACGGGCCCAGTGGAATGGACCCTGGAGGCCGAGGTGGCGTTGCAAGATTTGAAGAAGTACCTCTCCTCTGCCCCAGTGCTGGTTGCGCCTAAACCACAAGAGTCATTGCTGCTATACCTAGTAGCAACAAATCAAGTGGTTAGCGTCGCATTGGTGGCACAGAGAGAGGTTGACGGGAAGATGGCAGCATCGACGGAGTCAATGGCTGGCGGGTCGGAACCCTCCCCGGCGGGGCTCAGTCCCGGCAAGACTGAGTCCCCGGCAGGGCCCGATCCCAGCAAGGCTGACGCCAGTGCGATAGGACCCGCATGGCCAGGTGAAGTGGCGCAAAGGAAGAAGATGGTGCAACACCCATTCCTCTTACAGTGGGCTAGGTTGAGGTATTCAGGTGTACAAAAGTTGCTCTTCGGCCTCCTTATGGCCTCGGGGAAGCTGCGCCACTACTTCCAGGCGCACGAGATCATCGTGGTTACCCGCCTTCCATTGCAACAGATACTACACAATCCAGATGCTACAGGAAGGATCGTGGAATGGGCCCTGGAGCTGTCGAGTTTCGGCTTGAAGTTCGAAAGAACCTCGATGATTTAGAGTAGAGTCTTGGCGGAGTTTGATGCAGAATGGACCTCGACGCCCGACGAAGAGGTACAAGAGACCATTCTCCCCGGCGAGGAAACAAGTGGCGACTGGATCATGTACTTTGATGGGGCTTTCTCGCTGCAAGGCGCCGGTGCTGGTGTGCTGCTTGTCACGTCCACCGGGGAGCACCTCAAGTACGTCATCGAAATGCACTTTCCTCGGGATAGGTCAACCAACAATACTGCCGAGTGCGAGGGTTTGCTTGCCAGTCTCCGGATCGCGGCGGACCTCGGAGTCAGGAAGCTCATCTTCAGGGGTGACTCGCAACTCGTCGTCAGGCAGGTCAACAAAGATTATCAAAGCCCTTTGATGGAAGCCTACGTGGATGAAGTGAGGAAGCTGGAGGAGCATTTTGACGATATACAAGCAGAGCACGTCCCTCGGGCGGAGAACGACATCGCTGACTACTTGTCAAAGCGCGCTACCCTCAAGCTACATGTGGAACCAGGTACTTTTGTTCTTCAGTTAGCTCAACCATCCGTTGAGCCATCAACCGGGCGGAACAAGTGAAGGAAGCTAGGCTCCGGCAAGTACTTCTCCACCGAGCTCCCTGGGGCCGCCGGTGAAGATGTTGCCGTGGATGCCGATCCTGCCGTGGGGCAGCCGACTTCGGCAGGGCCTCAGGTCATGGCCATAGAGACGGCCACCCCCATGCTAGAAGAGATGCCTTTGGCCCTTGTCGTCGAGCCACAGGCTCCGGCATGGGCGCATCACACCGTCCGATTTCTCCAGAAAGGAGAGCTTCCTGCGGAGCAAGAAGAAGCAGAAAGAGTATCCCGCCGGTCGGCTCTGTATCAATTCATTGACAACGTATTATACAGAAGGAGACCGAATGGGGTGAAATTGAAGTGCATCTCCCGAGAGGAAGGACTGGAGCTGTTGGCAGAGATACATGGAGGCATATGTGGCTCCCACATAGGGTCAAGGGCCCTTGCCGGCAAGGCTTTCCGGCAAGGCTTCTTCTGGACCACCACCCTCCAGGATGCGATGGCACTAGTAACCAAGTGTGAAGCGTGCCAGTTCCATTCAAAGAAGCTTCATCAACCAGCCCAAGCCCTTCAAACCATCCCTCTCTCCTGGCCCTTCTCGGTCTGGGGGCTCGACAGCTTTGGCCTCTTCCCCCGCGCCGCCGGGGGCTTTGAGTACTTGTACGTTGCCATCGACAAGTTCACAAAGCCGCCGGAGGTGGAGGCAGTGGGGAAGGTGACGGTGCAGTCAGCCATCAAGTTCTTCAAGGGACTAGTTTGTCGTTTTGGGGTGCCCAATAGGACCATCACTGACAACGGCACGCAGTTCACAAGCCATGCCTTCATGCAATACATTGAGGATCTCGGCAGCAAGGTCTGTTTTGCTTCCATGGCACACCCACGGAGCGACGGCCAAGCGGACAGAGCAAATGCTGAAGTCCTATGAAGCTTAAGGACGAAGACTTTTGACAAGCTGCGCAAAAGTGTAAGGCGCTGGATTGATGAGTTGCCGGCGGTTCTTTGGTCGGTCAGAACGACGCCAAATCGAGCTACCAGTCACACACCCTTTGCCTTGGTCTATGGGGCAGAAGCAGTTCTCCCCATGGAAATCATATACGGGTCACCTCGAGTGCTCAGGTATGATGAGCTTGAGCAAGAGCAACTGCGGCAAGATGACACAACGCTCCTCGAGGAACATCATCTCCGGGCGGCTGTGAGAGCAGCACGCTACCAGCAAGCTTTGCGCCGCTACCATAGCCGCAAGGTTCATGCCCGGAGCTTTGAGGAAGGCGACCTTGTTCTTCGGCACGTTCAGTCGGCCAAGAATTCCAACAAGTTGACACTGAAGTGGGAAGGCCCTTATCGGGTAACGCGAGTTACCAGGCCCGACGCAGTCCGCCTGGAGACCAAAGATGCCGTTCCAATGAGCAATTCTTGGAACATCGAGCATCTTCGCAAGTTTTACCCATAAGGCGCGGCTGCCGTGCCTCCCGGCAAGCCATCCTTTTGTACAAGCCTTGCCGGCAAGCCATGTAACCCTTTGTACAAAGCCAGGAGCAGACCCTGAGCACTAATAAATGAAGCGATGGCGCCCTAAGTTATAGCATGCATGCTAGGTTGAGTCTCTTCCTTGGTTAGGGTTGATAGTGCTTGGCGGTGGCTAGCCCCTAGCTTAGAGGTCGAGTGTGCGTCTCTGTTCTTCCTTGTCTTCTTTGGTTCACAGGGCACGTAAGTATTCTTGCTGAGCTATTCTGGAAGGAAAGGAACGAACCGGCGCCCAAGGCCCAAGCCAGAGTTGTCGGGGGCTGCAAGAACAAGGATCTCTCCGCGGCAAGCCAAGGTCACCGGGGGCTGCAGATCCAGATAAGTCCATTATCCCCTATCATGCATTTCGTTATGAACTGGGATCCATGAAACGTCGTTCTATCTCTGAACTACCGTGCTCCATCTTTTCCGTACCCAAGGATTATTTCCTGGGTCTGGATCTGGTCGTAGCTGCGGCAGCAGAGGAGGGGAACGAGGGGCCTAAGCCCACCTCATCCCTACCTCCGCCAAGAGCGTGAGAAAGGTCGAGCAAGGTGGGGAGACGGCGAGGGCCGTTGCCGGGCGAAAAAACGTTTGTCTTAAAAGATGACAAGGATTCACCCCCTTGCCGTGGGTTTTCCTCCCGCGAATGAAAGTCCCGGAAAACATCCCTTTTCATTAAAAAACATCCCGTGCAAGTACAGTTCATACGAATGAAAAACATGAACAAGGGGATTACAAGTTCTAAAGCTAACAAAGGCCCGAAGGCTTACAAGACTAAAAAGATATAAGGTGCCCGTAATCCCTTTCTTGTCCCTCTCCTCGGGATATGGAACAAGAAAGCAGAAGGGCAAAAGGGGCGCCTAGGCGAGCTACGAGTGGCAGCAGACACAAGAGGACATCTCGGTGGCCGTCCAAGGGCTGGATGGTGATGACGACGCCGGAGGCAGAGCTCGAAGACGAGGCGGCAGGACGCCAGCACGCGACGAAGGCATTGGTGCCCGTGTACTCTGACTTGACGGCCTTGCCGCTCGTCCTCTTCCTCTTCTGCAGCCTCCCTATGCCAGCCACCCAAGGAGACGACCCCGAGAAGTTCTAGGAGTCGGCGATACAGATGATGGGGTCGCCGGTGCCGCTTGGAGCGATGCCCAACACCTAGTCGGACCCGTCATCCTGCCGCCCGCTGCCCTCGTCGTCGCTGCCACTATTTTCCTCGCCACTCTCGCTTGTGGAGGAATCTTCATCATCAGAGGAGCTCTCTACATAGCACCTCACACGGGTCCCAAAGTGCTTGAAGATCTTGACGGAGAGGAGGCCGCCCTCCATTAGTTTGAAATGGAGAGCGAGCCCATCCGTCAAGCTGTGGAGGCGAGCAAAGGTCTTCCACCCTCAGTGAAGATACATGACGTGGGGGGCGGGGAACTCGACATCGACCCACATGTCACTGTTCCCACAACCCCTCATGTGCAGCCGCAGCGCCTGCGGTAGATCCAGCTTCATCTCCCGCGCAAACGGGGTCATAAGGCGAAGGCGACGGCACGGCGGATGGCGCAGCCTGACGAAGAATTCACAGGGGTTGTCCTCAGGGTGGCCCTCCATCGGAGGAAGGGCTGCTGGAGTGGGTGAGGCGGATCTACCGCCCCGTCCTCCTCTCCCTTGGGCACCACGGCGGCCTTGACCTCGCCCCCTCCCCCTTCCTCTAGTGGCTGGCTCCGCCGCTACGAGGTCTTGGGGAGGAGTGATGCGCTGTCTGGCCGAAACCCGCGCCGCCACGGATGAAGCGTCGCCGCGCCCCCTCGCCATGGCAGAAGAAGAGAGGAAGCAGGAATGGGGCGAGGCAGATGGAGAAAGGCTGAGAGGAACCGCCCCTCTTGCTCCCCTCTTTATAAAGAGGCGGGGGCGGGGCTCGGCCGCGCCCTCCCAGCCAATCCGGCCCCTTGAAGTGACAGCGAGCGGGGCCGTCGACCGCCCTTCCTGCTCCATTGAAGGTGCGTGGGAATCAACCCGCACGCGCGTGACTACCCACGACCCCTGCGCCTGTCATTCACTCTGCATGCAGCGAACGTGGCGCAAGGGGTGGGTGCAATGGGACGCATGGAGCGACGGTTCCCGAGCAAGGGCAGTAAATGGGAGGCGGCCTTGCGGTCTCAAAGAGACATGCAAGCTGCCTCTTTACTGTGCACCACGGGGTGACACCAGCATCCCCATATCATGCGCGCACATTACCCCACATCGCGCATTCAACACGGGTCGTGGGGAAGCGCAGCGGACGGAACAGTGACCGCGGTAGAAATCCGCCCAACTGCCCGCGCACCGTTTCTGGACCTTGCCCAACAACGTGCTGCACCTATTTGTGACCAAGGCCCGGGGGCTCCTGTCGGTGTACAAAAGTAGGGGCTCTGCTTTTGACCCGTTTACTTGTGCACGGACAGTCAGAGCCTCCCGCCATGGTCACGCACAGACACGGCAGGAAAGAGAAGCCGGAGATAAGCCGAAGCCACAAGGACAAACAGAGCAACAACAAGGACCAAAACCACAAAGGTCGCACATGCGATGCAGGCAGCTCGTCCACCCCAGCTGAGCGAGCCACCTTCGAGCCCACCAACGCTAAGCAGACGCATTGGGGCGGGGTTCAGGAGGCACCTCCGTGGTGGCATGCAGATCTTTGTGAAGACAAAGAACAGTCAAGATCAAAAGAGGATAGGAAGGCAACCATCCTCACCGAAGAAACCCACAGGACCCCCGGCAAGATCCTTGCCGGGGAAGCCAGCGCGCCACGGCAAGACCCTTGTCGGGCCACCCAGCAAGACCCTTGCCGGGCCACCCGGCAAGACCCTTGCCGGGCCACCCGGCAAGACCCTCGCCAAGCACACTAGCAGGGCCACTGCCAGGCCCACGCCAGCAAGTCTCCACCGCCACCATTCACATGCAGCTGCCGACCCAACTAGCTGGGCAGGCACCTGTGTGGCAACATGCAGCCCTTCGTGGGAGCTCTACCACCACGCCACCTCAGCTGCCTGCCTGCCTACATGGTGCTGCATGCGTTGCTTGCCAGGGCGCGTGTCGAAGCCAGGAAGGGTGGCGACAGATGGGACAGGCCTCACCCCTGTCCCCGATAAAGTGAAGGACACCTAATCCTCACATTGAATGCGCCTTGTCCTGTAATACTAGCGATAACCTCACAACGCTGTAGCACTTTCCACCTCCTGTGTGCCACTGTTGCGGCCCCTTTCGCCTATAAAAGGAGGCCCGAGGCGCACGGGAGAAGGATTCGGCTCTTTCGAACCCCACAGCACCCAGAGCTAGTTCGAGAGCTCAAGAACACTAATATAACCACCAAAGCAGGATCGTAGGGTTTTACGCATCTTTCCGGCCTGAACCTGGGTAACCTCTGTGTCGACTGCTAGTCCTGCTCTTCTCACGATCCCCGTGCCCCGCAACCGTAGAAGGGATTCCAGTGATCTCATAGGAGTCTTTTCCCACCGACACAACCCATCACCATCCAGCAAGCCTACAATGGAATTACTCACGCACAATGGTGAGAATCATGAAATTGGTGATGGAGGATGGTTGATGATGACGACAGCGACGAATTCCCCTCTCTGGAGCCCCGAACGGACTCCAGATCAGCCCTCCCGAGAGAGTTTAGGGCTTGGTGATACGTCTCCAACGTATCTATAATTTATGAAGCATTCATGCTATTATATTATCTGTTTTAAATGATTATGGGCATTATTATACACCTTATTATTATTATTTTTGGGACTAACCTATTAACCGGAGACCTAGCCCATATTGCTGTTTTCTTGCCTATTTCAGTGTTTCGAAGAAAAGGAATATCAAATGGAGTCCAAACGGAATGAAACCTTCGGGAGCTTGATTTTTGGAACAAGCATGATCCAGGAGACTTGGAGTTCACGTCAGAGAAGCTTCGAGGAAGCCACGAGGGTGGGGTCGCGCCCTCCTACTGGGTGCGCCCCTGTCTCGTGGGGCCCTCGAGCGTCCCCCGACCGACTTCTTTCACCTATATATTCCCATATACCCTAAAACATCGAAGGAGAAGATAGATCAAGAGTTCCGCCGCCGCAAGCCTCTATAGCCACCAAAAGTCAATCGGGACCCTATTCCGGCACCCTGTCGGAGGGGGAACCCATCACCGGTGGCCATCTTCATCATCTCGGTGCTCTCCATTACGAGGAGGGAGTAGTTCACCCTCGAGACTGAGGGTATGTACGAGTAGCTATGTGTTTGATCTCTCTCTCTCTCTCTCTCTCTCTCTCATGTTCTTGATTTGGCACGATCTTGATGTATCGCAAGCTTTGCTATTATAGTTGGATCTTATGATGTTTCTCCCCCCTCTACTCTCTTGTAATGGATCGAGTTTTCCCTTTGAAGTTATCTTATCGGATTGAGTCTTTAAGGATTTGAGAACACTTGATGTATGTCTTGCCGTGCTTACCTGTGGTGACAATGGGATATTGACGTGATCCACTTGATGTATGTTTTGGTGATCAACTTGCGGGTTCCGCCCATGAACCTATGCATAGGAGTTGGCACACGTTTTCGTCTTGACTCTCCGGTAGAAACTTTGGGGCACTCTTTGAAATACTTTGTGTTGGTTGAATAGATGAATCTAAGATTGTGTGATGCATATCGTATAATCATGCTCACGGATACTTGAGGTGACAATGGAGTATCTTTGTGTTGGTTGAATAGCTTCATGTTATTTTACTACGGACTCTTGAATAGATAGAACAGAAAGGATAACTTTGACATGGTTTCGTACCCTAATGTAATCTATTCCTTTGTTCTCCGCTATTAGTGTCTTTGGAGTGACTTTTCGTTGCATGTTAAGGGATTGTTATGTGATCCAACTATGTTATTATTGTTGAGAGAACTTGCACTAGTGAAAGTATGAACCTTAGGCCTTGTTTCCTACCATTGCAATACTGTTTACGCTCACTTTTATCATTAGTTACCTTGCTGTTTTTATAATTTCAGATTATAAATACCTTTATTTACCATCCATATTGCACTTGTATCACCATCTCTTCGCCGGACTAGTGCACCTATACAATTTACCATTGTATTGGGTGTGTTGGGGACACAAGAGACTCTTTGTTATTTGGTTTGCAGGGTTGTTTGAGTGAGACCATCTTCATCCTATGCCTCCGACAGATTGATAAACCTTAGGTCATCCACTTGAGGGAAATTTGCTACTGTCCTACAAACCTCTGCACTTGGAGGCCCAACAACGTCTATAAGAAGAAGGTTGTGTAGTAGACATCAAGCTCTTTTCTAGCGCCGTTGCCGGGGAGGTGAGTGCTTGAAGGTATATCTTTAGATCTTGCAATCGAATCTTTTTGTTTATTGTTTTATCACTAGTTTAGTTTATAAAAGAAAACTACAAAAAAAGGAATTAAGTTTGCCTCATACGCTTCATCTTTTTAATATCTTTCGTGAGTATGATAAAAAGGAAAATTGTGGTCAAGTGCTAGAAGAAGAATTACATAGAATGCTTGGCATAAAATATGTGAATGATGAGCATGATTGCAATGTTATTAGGATGAATTCCTTGAATACCCATGATGCTAATGATATGCAAGGCCACAAGCTTGGGGATGCTATGTTTGATGAAGATGATATGTTTAGTCCCCCAAGTTTTGATGAGAATATTTATTATGATGAAAGCATGCCTCCTATTTATGATGATTATATAGATGAAAGTGGGTTTGGAAGAGTGTCAACTTTATGAAGTAATGATCCCACTATTTTGGAGGATGTTGAATATTATTGTGATAATTATTGAATTGGATTTGGAGAGGTCATGACTTTATTTAGTGAAGAATCCACTATTTCGGAAGAGGTTCCAATTGATTATGAGAACAAAGTTGCTATGTATGATGATTATTATGATGACTTGTATGCTATTAAGAATAATGATAAGAATAATGATAACCATGAAACTTGTCATCATGATTTTAGTTTTCAATTGGATTATGCCTCACATGATAGTTATTTTGTTGAGTTTGCTCCCACTATTATTCATGAGTAGAAATTTGCTTATGTTGAGAGTAATAAAAATTCTATGCAAGTAGATCATGAAAAGAATGCTTTAGGTGCTGGTATGGTTGAATTAATTCATGATGCTACTGAAATTATTACGAGGGAGGAGCATATGCTTGTAGAAATTGCAATAATGTCAAGTTTCCTCTCTATGTGTTGAAAATCTTGAAGCTATGCTTGTTTTGCCTTCCTATGCTAGTTGATTATTGTTCCCATAAGTTGTTTGCTCACAAAATCCCTATGCATAGGAAGTGGGTTATACTTAAATGTGCTAGTCATAATCTTCATGATGCTCTCCTTATGTTTCAATTCTTATCTTTTATGTGAGCATCATTGAAATCATGATGCCTAGCTAGGGGCATTAAACGTTAGCGCTTGTCGGGAGGCAACCCAATTTTATTTTTGTTCCTTACTTTTTGTTCCTGTTTAGTAATAAATAATTCATCTAGCCTATGGTTAGATGTGTTTTTATGTTTTAATTAGTGTTTGTTCCAAGTAGATGGGAAGACTTGGTTGAAGTCTATATGATCTTGCTGTAAAAAACAGAAACTTTAGCGCTCACGAGATTAGCTGTCATTTTTTACAGAAGAGTGATTTTAAGTTGATTATTTTTGCAGATGATTAATAGACAAATTCCTCAGGTACACCAATTTATTTCAGAATTTTTGGAGTTCAATAAGTATAAGTTTGATGTAGATTACTACAGACTTTTCTGTTTTTGATAGATTCTGTTTTCTATGTGTTGTTTGCTTATTTTGATGAATCTATGAGTAGTATCGGAGGGTATGGACCATAGAGAAGTTTGAATAACTTAGGTTTAACACCAATATAAATGAAGAATGAGTTCATTACAGTACCTTAAAGTGGTGGTTTGTTTTCTTATACTAACGGAGCTTACGAGTTTTGTTTTGAGTTTCGTGTTGTGAAGTTTTCAAGTTTTGGGTAAAGATTGATGGACTATAGAATAAGGAGGGGCAAGAGCCTAAGCTTGGGGATGCCCAAGGCACCCCAAGGTAATATTCAAGGACAACCAAGAGCCTAAGCTTGGGTATGCCCCGGAAGGCATCCCCTCTTTCGTCTTTGTTCATCGGTAACTTTACTTGGAGCTATATTTTTACTCACCACACTATATGTGTTTTGCTTGGAGCGTAATTTTTTTAGTATTTGATTGCTGTTATTTAGATTAATGTTTTTCATCTATACTTTTAATAAAAATATCAAGGATAGCCTTTACCATGCTTCTTTTGCATGTATACATGTTGCTGTTTCAAAACAGAAAGTTTACCGCTGTTGCAAAAATTCCCTAGAACAGTCAGAGAGTGATATAATGTTGAATCTTTTTGCACAGTTAGCTCTGATAAATATTATACAGCGTAGTATTTTTATTATAATTTTTGGAGTTAGGGAAGTATGATGAATCTTGCATTGTTTACAGACTATACTGTTTTAGCAGATTGCTGTTATGTTTGCATTGTTTGCATATGTTTGCTTGTTTAATGACTCTATTTGAGGATAGGGGTATTAAATATGCAGAGACATTTAGTATGAAATGTTGAATAATAATTTTAGTGATTTGTTACAGTAGAATATGATAAGGTTTTTGCATTGGTTTATACTAACCTATCTCACGAGTTCTTGTTGAGTTTGGTGTGGATGAAGCTTCCGAGATTTAGGAAACCGAGATATAAAAGGAATTAAGGAGACACAAAAGATCAAGCTTGGGGATGCCCAAGGCACCCCAAGATAATATTCCAAGAAGTCTCAAGCATCTAAGCTTGGGGATGCCCCGTTAGGCATCCCACCTTTCTTCTTCAACAATTATCGGTTAGTATCGGTTGAGCCTAAGTTTTTGCTTCTTCACATGAGTTGTGCTATCCTTGCAATGCCATTTTATTTTGCTTTTCTTGTTGTTTGAATAATATACCAAGATCTGAAATTCTTAAATGAGAGAGAGTCTTCATATAGCTATATAATTATTTAACTACTCATTGATCTTCACTTATATCTTTTTGGAGTAGTTTGTCATTTACTCGTGTGCTTCACTTATATCCTATGAGTAAATGGTTGAATGAGTTGAATGTCATAAATCTGAAATTATATCTCTCTCATTTGGTTATCCCATGGGGAGTAATGACTTCACATCTAAGAAGTAGAGGTTGTAAATTTATTGAACGTTAGCAAGCATCGTATTGGTCATTGGAACAATTCATGAAAACATATTGAAGGAAAAGAGATTTCACATATAAATATACTATCTTGGAAATCTTTTATAATTGTGAGCACTCATTAAGTATGACATGCTAAAGAGTTGATGTTGGACAAGGAAGACAATGTAATGGGTTATGTTTTCTCACATCTCAGTTAAAGTATATTGTCATGGATCATTCAAACATGTTGAGCTTGCCTTTCCCCCTCATGCTAGCCAAAATTCCTTGCACCAAGTAGAGATACTACTTGTGCTTCCAAATATCCTTAAACCCAGTTTTTGCCATGAGAGTCCGCCATACCTACCTATGGATTGAGTAAGATCCTTCAAGTAAGTTGTCATCGGTGCATGCAATAAAAATTGCTCTCTAAATATGTATGACTTATTAGTGTGAAGAAAATAAGCTTTATACGATCTTGTTATGGAAGCAATAAAAGCGACGGACTACATAATAAAGGTCCATATACAAGGGGCAATATAAAGTGATGTTCTTTTGCATTAAGATTTTGTGCATCCGACCATAAAAGCACATGACAACCTCTGCTTCCCTCTGCGAAGGGCCTATATTTTACTTCATGTCTTTTACTTTATGCAAGGGTCAAGGTGATATTCACCTTTCCCTTTTTCATTTTATCCTTTGGCAAGCACCTCGTGTTGGAGAGACCCTGATATATATATATATCCAATTGGATGTAAGTTAGCATGAACTATTATTGTTGACATCACCCAAAGGTGAATACATTGGGAGGCAACACTATAAGCCCCTATCTTCCTCAGTGTCTGATTAAAACTACATAACCACAAGTATTGTGTGAGTGTTAGCAATTGTAGAAGACTATATGATAGTTGAGTATGTGGAGTTTGCTAAATCAAAGCTCTGACATAGACCCTTCCTGAAAATAAAATGAATTGCAATTGTTTGATGACTAAGAATGAAGTTTGGTAGTTTTCAAGAAAGTTTATGGTCTATGCTTTAACATGTGAATAGCTTGTTACTTGTTCGTGAGAAGTTTTATGAGATGAACTATTGTTATGAGATATAAACATGCTAGAAAAGGTGATTGAAATTATCATTGATCAAACTTGTGCACCTTCTAGCATTCACACTTCATAAATTCTTTCTTTTATCATTTACCTACTCGAAGACGAGCAGGAATTCAGCTTGGGGATGCTGATACGTCTCCAATGTATCTATAATTTATGAAGCATTCATGCTATTATATTATCTATTTTGAATGATTATGGGCTTTATTATACACTTTTATATTATTTATGGGACTAACCTATTAACCGGAGGCCCAGCCCGTATTGTTGTTTCTTGCCTATTTCAGTGTTTCGAAGAAAAGGAATATCAAACTGAGTCCAAACAGAATGAAACTTTCGGGAGCATGATTTTTGGAACAAACATGATCCAGGAGACTTGGAGTTCACGTCAGATAAGCTTCGAGGAAGCCACGAGGGTGGGGGGCGCCCCCCTACTGGGTGCGCCCCCTATCTCGTGGGCCCCTTGAGTGTCCCCCGACCGACTTCTTTCACCTATATATTCCCATATACCCTAAAAACATCGAAGGAGAAGATAGATCAGGAGTTTCGCCGCCGCAAGCCTTTGTAGCCACCAAAAGTCAATCGAGACCCTGTTCCGGCACCCTGCCGGAGGGGGAACCCATCACTAGTGTCCATCTTCATCATCCCGGCGCTCTCCATGACGAGGAGGGAGTAGTTCACCCTCGAGGTTGAGGGTATGTACCAGTAGCTATGTGTTTGATCTCTCTCTCTCTCTCTCTCGTGTTCTTGATTTGGCACGATCTTGATGTATCGCGAGCTTTGCTATTATAGTTGGATCTTATGATGTTTCTCCCTCCTCTACTCTCTTGTAATGGATTGAGTTTTCCCTTTGAAGTTAACTTATCAGATTGAGTCTTTAAGGATTTGAGAACACTTGATGTATGTCTTACCGTGCTTATCTGTGGCGACAATGGGATATTCACATGATCCACTTTGATGTATGTTTTGGTGATCAACTTGTGGGTTCCGCCCATGAACCTATGCATAGGGGTTGGCACACGTTTTCGTCTTGACTCTTGATGTCTACTACACAACCTTCTTCTTGTAGACGTTGTTGGGCCTGCAAGTGCACAGGTTTGTAGGACAGTAGCAAATTTCCCTCAAGTGGATGACCTAAGGTTTATCAATCCGTAGGAGGCATAGGATGAAGATGGTCTCTCTCAAACAACCCTGCAACCAAATAACAAAGAGTCTCTTGTGTCCCCAACACACCCAATACAATGGTAAATTGTGCAAGTCCACTAGTTCGGCGAAGATATGGAGATACAAGTGCAATATCGATGGTAGATATAGGTTTTTGTAATCTGAAATAATAAAAACAGCAAGGTAGCGAGCGATAAAAGTGAGCGTAAACGGTATTGCAATGATAGTAAACAAGGCCTAGGGTTCATACTTTCACTAGTGCAAGTTCTCTTAACAATAATAACATAGACAGATCATATAACAAGCCCTCAACATGCAACGAAGAGTCACTCCAAAGCCACTAATAGCGGAGAACAAACGTAGAGACTATGGTAGGGTACGAAACCACCTCAAAGTTATTCTTTTGGATCGATCTATAAAAGAGTTCGTACTAGAATAACACCTTAAGACACAAATCAACCAAAACCCTAATGTCACCTAGATACTCCATTGTCACCTCAAGTATCCATGGGCATGATTATACGATATGCATCACACAATCTCAGATTCATCCAACCAACATAAAAGTACTTCAAAGAGTGCCCCAAAGCTACTACGAGAGAGTCAAGAATGTGTGCCAACCCCTATGCATAGGTTCCCAATGTCACAAAACCCGCAAGTTGATCACCAAGACATACATCAAGTGTTCTGATAAAAGACTCAATCCGATAACATAACTTCAAAGGGGAAACTCAATTCATCACAAGAGAGTAGAGGGGGAGAAACATCATAAGATCCAACTACAATAGCAAAGCTCGGGATACATCAAGATTGTGCCATAGAGGGAGCACGAGAGAGGGATATCAAACACATAGCTACTGGTACATACCCTCAGCCTCGAGGGTGAACTACTCCCTCCTTGTCATGGATAGCATCGGGATGATGAAGATGGCCACCGATGAAGGATCCCCCCTCCGGTAGGGTGCCGGGAAGGGCTCCCGAGAGGTTTTTGGTGGCTATAGAGGCTTGCGGCGGTGGAACTCCCGATCTATCTTCTGTTCTGGAAGTTTTAGGGTACATAGGTATATATGGGTGAAAGAAGTACGTCGGTGGACCGAAGGGGGGCCACGAGGCAGGGGCGCGCGCCCGGGGGGGGGGGGTGGGTACGCCCCCACCGTCGTGAGCACCTCCCTTCTTTCCTGACATGCACTCCAAGTCCATCGGGTGGCTTTCCTTCCAAAAATAACTTCTCCAGTTGATTTCGTTCCGTTTTGACTCCGTCTGATATTCCTTTTCCTCGAAACACTGAAATAGGCATAAAACAACAAATCTGGGCTAGGCGTCCGGTTAATAGGTTAGTCCCAAAAATAATATAAAAGTGGGTAATAAAGCCAATATTGCCTAAAACAGTAGATAAAGTAGCATGGAGCAATCAAAAATTATAGATACGTTGGAGACGTATCAAGCATCCCCAAGCTTAATTCCTGCTCGTCCTCGAGTAGGTAAATGGTAAAAAAGAATTTTTGATGCGGAGTGATACTTTGGCATAATTTCAATGTAAATCTTCATAATTGCAGTATGAATATTCAGATCCGAAAGATTCAAGACAAAATTTCATTTTGACATAAAAATAATAATACTTCAAGCATACTAACTAAGAAATTATGTCTTCTCAAAATAACATGGCCAAAGAAAGTTATCCCTACAAAATCATATAGTCTGGCTATGCTCCATCTTCCCCACACAAAATATTTAAATCATGCACAACCCCGATGACAAGCCAAGCAATTGTTTCATACTTTAATAATCTCAAACTCTTTCAACTTTCACGCAATACATGAGCGTGAGCCATGGACATAGCACTATATGTGGAATAGAATGGTGGTTGTGGAGAAGACAAAAAAAAGGAGAAGATAGTCCCACATCAACTAGGCGTATCAACGGCCTATGGAGATGCCCATTAATAGATATCAATGTGAGTGAGTAGGGATTGCCATGCAGTAGATGCACTAGAGCTATAAGCATATGAAAGCTCAACAAAAGGAACTAAGTGGGTGTGCATCCAACTCGCTTGCTCACGAAGACCTAGGGCACTTTTGAGGAATCCCATCACTGGAATATACAAGCCAAGTTCTATAATGAAAAATTCCCACTAGTATATGAAAGTGACAACATATGAGACTCTCTCTATCATGAAGATCACGGTGCTACTTTGAAGCACAAGTGTGGTAGAAGGATAGTAACATTGTCCCTTCTCTCTTTTTCTCTTTTTTTGTTTTTTGTGTTTTTTTGGGTCTTTTTTTATGGCCTTTTTTTTATATTTCGTCCGGAGTCTCATCCTGACTTATGGGGGAATCATAGTCTCCATCATCCTTTCCTCACTGGGACAGTGCTCTAATAATGATGATCATCACACTTTTATTTTTCTTACAACTCAACAATTACAACTCGATTCTTAGAACAAAATATTGACTCTATATGAATGCCTCCAGCGGTGTACCGGGATATGGAATGAATCAAGAGTGACATGTATGAAAGAATTATGAACGGTGGCTTTGCCACAAATACAATGTCAACTACATGTTCATGCAAAAAAGCAATATGACAAAAGTAATGTGTGTCATATGAACGGAACGGTGGAAAGTTGCATGGCAATATATCTCGGAATGGCTATGGAAATGCCATGATAGGTAGATATGGTGGCTGTTTTGAGGAAGGTATATGGTGGGTGTATGATACCGGCGAAAGGTGCGCGGTATTAGAAAGGCTAGCAATGGTGGAAGGATGAGAGTGTGTATAATCCATGGACTCAACATTAGTCATAAGAACTCATGCACTTAATGCAAAAATCTATAAGTTATCAAAGCAAAGTATTACGCGCATGCTCCTAGGGGGATAGATTGGTAGGAAATGACCATCGCTCGTCCCCGACCGCCACTCATTAGGAAGACAATCAATAAATAAATCATGCTCCGACTTCATCACATAACGGTTCACCATACGTGCATGCTACGGGAATCACAAACTTCAAAAAAAGCATTCTTTAAATTCATAATCACCCCAACTAGCATTACTTTGATATTATCACCTCCATATCTCAAAACAATTATCAAGCATCAAACTTATCTTAGTATTCAACGCACTCAAAAGAAAGTTTCACATATCTTGAATACAAAGTATATTAATGTTAAGTAAATTACCATGCTATTAATGAATCTCAAAATAATCTAAGTGAAGCATGAGAGATCAATAGTTTCTTTAAAACAAATCCACCATTATGCTCTAAAAGATATAAGTGAAGCACTAGAGCAAATGACAAACTACTCCGAAAGATATAAGTGAAGATCAATAAGTAGCTAAATAATTATGTAACTATGTGAAGACTCTCTCTCATAAAAGAATTTCAGATCTTGGTATTGTATTCAAGCAGCAAGAAAAACAAAATAAAATGACATTGCAAGGATAGCACAACTCATGTGAAGAAGCAAAAACTTAGGCTCAACCGATACTAACCGATAGTTGTTGAAGAAGAAAGGTGGGATGCCTACCGGGGCATCCCCAAGATTAGATGCTTGATACTTCTTGAAATATTATCTTGGGGTGCCTTGGGAATCCCCAAGATTGAACTTTTGTGTCTCCTTAATTCCTCTCTTATCATGGTTTCTCTTTTTATCAAAAGCTTCATTCACAACAAACTCAACAAGAACTCGTGAGATAGGTTAGTATAAACCAATGCAAAACCTTATCATTTTCTACTGTAACAAATCACTAAAATTATTATTCAACATTGCATACTAAATTCCTCTGTATATTTAATACTCCTATCCTCAAATAGAATCATTAAACAAGCAAACATATGCAAACAATGCAACCATAACAGCAATCTGTCAAAACAGTACAGTCTGTAAAGAATGCAAGAGTATCAATACTTCCCTGACTCGAAACATTATTAACTAAAATTCCCACTGTAATAAATTTATTAGAGCTTAATATGCAAAAAGATTCAACGTTATACCATTCTCTGAATTTTCTAGGGAATTTTTGCAACAGCGGTAAACTTTCTGTTTTCAAACAGCAACATGTACACTAGCAAAATAAGCATGGCAAAGGCTATCCTTGACTTTTTAATCGAAACTAAAGATGCAAAACAATATTCTAACTAACATCAAGCAAAAACTAGCAAAATAATATTATGCTCCAAGCAAAACACATATCATGTGGCGAATAAAAATATAGCTCCAAGTAAAGTTACCGATGAACGGGGACAAAAGAGGGGATGCCTTCCGGGGCATTCCCAAGCTTAGGCTCTTGGTTGTCCTTGAATATTACCTTGGGGTGCCTTGGGCATCCCCAATCTTAGGCTCTTGCCACTCCTTATTCCATAGTCCATCAAATCTTTTACCCAAAACTTGAAAACTTCAACCACACAAAACTCAAAACTAAACTCATAAGCTCCATTAGTATAAGAAAATAAAACCACCACTTAGGTACTGTAATGAACACATTCTAAATTCATATTGGTGTAGTATCTACTGTATTCCAACTTCTCTATGGTTCATACCACTTAATACTAGCCATAGATGCATCAAAATAAGCAAACAACACAATGAAAACAGAATTTGTCAAAAACAGAACAGTCTATAGTAATCTGTATCAAACGTATACCTGTGGAACCCCAAAAATTATGAAATAAATTGCTGGACCTGAGTAATTTTTCTATTAATCATCTGAAAAAATAATAAACCTAAAATCACTCTTCAGTAGAAAAATGGCAGCTATTCTCGTGAGCGCTAAAGTTTCTGTTTTTTACAACAAGATCACATAAACTTCACCCAAGTCTTCCCAAAGGTTCTACTTGGCACTTTATTGAAACAAAAGCTATAAAACATGATTACTACAGTAGCATAATCATGTGGACACACAAAAAGAGTAAGGATAAATTTTGGGTTGTCTCCCAACAAGCGCTTTTCTTTAATGCATTTCTAGCTAGGCATGATGATGGCAATGATGCTCACATAGAAGATAAGAATTGAAACATAACAGGAGCATCATGAAGCATATGACTAGCACATTTAAGCCTAACCCACTTCCTATGCATAGGGATTTTTTGAGAAAACAACTTATGGGAACAATAATCAACTAGCATAGGAAGGTACAATAAGCATAGCTTCAAGATTTTCAACACATAGGGAGGAAACTTGATATTATTGCAATTCCTACAAGCATATGTTCCTCCCTCATAATAATTTTCAGTAGCATAATGAATGAATTCAACAATATAACCAGCACCTAAAGCATTATTTTCATGATCTACTAGCATAGAAAATTTACTACTCTCCACATAAGCAAATTTATTCTCATCAATAGTAGTGGGAGCAAACTCAACAAAATAATTATCATGTGAGGCATAATCCAATTGAAAACTAAAATCATGATGACAAGTTTCATGGTTATAATTATTCTTAATAGCATACAAGTCATCACAATAATCATGATAAATAGCAACTTTGTTCTCATAATCAATTGGAACCTCTTCCGAAATAGTGGAATCATCACTAAATAAAGTTGGCACTCTTCCAAATCCACTTTCATATTCATCACAAATAGATTCAACATCCTCCAAAATAGTGGGATCACTACTTCCTAAAGTTGACACTCTTCCAAACCCACTTTCATCAATATAATCATCATAAATAGGAGGCATGCTTTCATCATAATAAATATTCTCATCAAAACTTGGGGGACAAAATATATCATATTCATCAAACATAGCTTCCCCAAGCTTGTGGCTTTGCATATCATTAGCATCATGGATATTCAAGGAATTCATACTAAAAACATTGTAATCATGCTCATCATACAAAGATATAGTACCAAACATTCTAATGCATTCTTCTTCTAGCACTTGAGCACAATTTTCCTTTCCATCAAACTCACGAAAGATATTAAAAAGACGAAGCGTATGAGACAAACTTAACTCCATTTTTTTGTAGTTTTCTTTTATAAACTAAACTAGTGATAAAACAAGAAACAAAAATATTCGATTGCAAGATCTAAAGATATACCTTCAAGTGCTAACCTCCCCGGCAACAGCGCCAGAAAAGAGCTTAGTTGATGGGGTGTGAGTGAGTGCCCTTTACCTAGCCTCCCCGGCAACGGCGCTAGAAAAGAGCTTGATGTCTACTACACAACCTTCCTCTTGTAGAAGTTGTTGGGCCTGCAAGTGCACAGGTTTGTAGGACAGTAGCAAATTTCCCTCAAGTGGATGACCTAAGGTTTATCAATCTGTAGGAGGCGTAGGATGAAGATAGTCTCTCTCAAACAACCCTTCAACCAAATAACAAAGAGTCTCTTGTGTCCCCAACACACCCAATACAATGGTAAATTGTATAGGTGCACTAGTTCGGCGAAGAGATGGAGATACAAGTGCAATATGGATTGTAGATATAGGTTTTTGTAATCTGAAATAATAAAAACAGCAAGGTAGCGAGCGATAAAAGTGAGCGTAAACGGTATTGCAATGATAGGAAACAAGGCCTAGGGTTCATACTTTCACTAGTGCAATTTTATCTCAACAATAATAACATAGATAGATCATATAACAAGCCCTCAACATGCAACAAAGAGTCACTCCAAAGCCACTAATAGAGGAGAACAAACATAGAGATTATGGTAGGGTACGAAACCACCTCAGAGTTATTCTTTCGGATCGATCTATAAAAGAGTTCGTACAAGAATAACACCTTAAGACACAAATCAACCAAAACCCTAATGTCACCTAGATACTCCATTGTCACCTCAAGTATCCATGGGCATGATTATATGATATGCATCACACAATCTCAGTTTCATCCAACCAACATAAAAGTACTTCAAAGAGTGCCCCAAAGCTACTACCGGAGAGTCAAGAACGTGTGCCAACCCCTATGCATAGGTTCCCAATGTCACGAAACCCGCAAGTTGATCACCAAGACATACATCAAGTGTTCTCATAAAAGACTCAATCCGATAAGATAACTTTAAAGGGGAAACTCAATTCATCACAAGAGAGTAGAGGGGGAGAAACATCATAAGATCCAACTACAATAGCAAATCTCGGGATACATCAAGATCGTGCCATAGAGGGAACACGAGAGAGAACACAAGAGAGAGAGAGAGAGAGAGAGAGAGAGAGAGAGAGAGAGAGAGATCAAACACATAGCTACTGGTACATACCCTCAGCCTCGAGGGTGAACTACTCCCTCCTCGTCATGGATAGCACTGGGATGATGAAGATGGCCACCGGTGAAGGATCCCCCTCCGGCAGGGTGCCGGGAAGGGCTCTCGAGAGGTTTTTAGTGGCTACAGAGGCTTGCGGCATCGGAACTCCCGATCTATCTTATGTTCTGGAAGTTTTAGGGTACGTAGGTATATATGGGTGAAAGAAGTACGTCGGTGGACCGAAGGGGGGCCACGAGGCAGGGGCGCGCCCCAGGGGGTGGGCGCGACCCCCACCCTCGTGAGAACCTCCCTTCTTTCCTGATGTGCACTCCAAGTCCATCGGGTGGCTTTCCTTCCAAAAATAACTTCTCCAGTTGATTTCATTCTGTTTTGACTCCGTCTTATATTCCTTTTCCTCGAAACACTGAAATAGGCATAAAACAACGAATCTGGGCTGGGCCTCCGGTTAATAGGTTAGTCCCAAAAATAATATAAAAGTGGATAATAAAGCCCAATATTTCCTAAAACAGTAGATAAAGTAGCATGGAGCAATCAAAAATTATAGATACGTTGGAGACGTATCAACTCTCCGGTAGAAACTTTGGGGCACTCTTTGAAGTACTTTGTGTTGGTTGAATAGATGAATCTGAGATTGTGTGATGCATATCGTATAATCATGCCCACACATACTTGAGGTGACAATGGAGTATCTAGGTGACATTAGGGTTTTGGTTGATTTGTGTCTTAAGGTGTTATTCTAGTATGAACTCTATGATAGATTGAATGGAAAGAATAGCTTCATGTTATTTTACTACGGACTCTTGAATAGATAGAACAGAAAGGATAACTTTGAGGTGGTTTCGTACCCTACCATAATCTCTTCGTTTGTTCTCCGCTATTAGTGTCTTTGGAGTGACTCTTTGTTGCATGTTGAGGGATTGTTATGTGATCCAACTATGTTATTATTGTTGACAGAACTTGCACTAGTGAAAGTATGAACCTTAGGCCTTGTTTCCTACCATTGCAATACCGTTTACACACCCAATGCAAATACCTTTATCTACCATCCAAATTGCACTTGTATCACCATCTCTTCGCTGAACTAGTGCACCTATACAATTTACCATTGTATTGGGTGTGTTCGGGACACAAGAAACTCTTTGTTATTTGGTTGCAGGGTTGTTTGAGAGAGACCATCTTCATCCTATGCCTCCCACGGATTGATAAACCTTAGGTCATCCACTTGAGGGAAATTTGCTACTGTCCTACAAACCTCTGCACTTGGAGGCCCAACAACGTCTACAAGAAGAAGGTCGTGTAGTAGACATCACTTGGCGGTGGCTCTGTATCATAAAACACGATAATTCTTTCTCTCTGATTTTTTTCTCCCTGAAGGTGAATATATGGAGTTGGAGTTGAGGTCGGTGGAGCACCAGGGGGCCCATGAGGCAGGGGGCGCGCCCTAGGGGGGCGCCCCCCACCCTCGTGGATAGGGTGTGTGCCCCCTAGCCTTGATTCTTTCACCAGTATTTTTTTAAAATCCAAAAATAACTTTCGTGGAGTTTCAGCTCATTCCCAGAACTTTTATTTCTGCACAAAAATAACACCATGGCAGTTCTGCTGAAAATAGCATCAGTCCGGGTTAGTTCCATTCAAATCATGCAAGTGAGAGTCCAAAACAAGGGCAAAAGTGTTTGGAAAAGTAGATACGATGGAGACATATCATCCAGCATCATCTGGGAATTTTCACCTTGTGTCTAATCCAGCATCATTAGGGAACTGGCACCTTGTGTGTAATCCAACCTCATGTTGGAAACATGATCTCAAGGTTGACCATACTTCCCTCCTCGCAGGAACTGCATCCTGACATGAAGTTACTTCTTTTTTAGATCAATACTCAGAGCAACCCAGATCCATTTAGTAGAAGCCAGCTAAACAGAACTCAGGGAAGTGAATTCAAAAGGAAAAATAAAATAAAAACAAAATACAAGGTGAGAACACCCACTTCCTAGATCAAGCTAAAAACGAAATCATTAGGACGATTAAGACTCTTCTTATTACACATCGAAGAACACGAGGCTTAAGAGAAACAGAAACTACAACATATACACATCGAAGAACGCGATGCTAAATGAAAGTAATTGAAACGGTGTTACTTACCAAAGCTCGTTTTACAGGTTCGGTGCAGCTCCTCTTTAACTTGCCACGCTCCTTGAAGATGTCCCCAATATCCCATGTTTGGTCTTCATTTCTCATCTGCATGTTCGCACTCGTGGTTTTAAAATCTCAACATGGCAAGAAAAATATACTACTAGTAATACTCGCGCATCTTGTGGGCAACATTAAAGCACTCTTCTGCCATGTTAGAGCATCTCCAATAGAATCGCAATGCGTGGCGCTTTAAAAAAGCGTTTACAGTGTTGAGATCGAGAAGTAGAGATAGAGAGTAGAGACTAGAGAGTAGAGGATAGTTCTCAGCATAGATAGATAAAAAAGATAGATAATTCAACTACTCCTCGTCGTCTGACTCCTCCTCGGTGATGTCCTCCTCTGACGTCTGACTGTAGGCGTGAAGATACCGATTGTCGTTGGATTCCCAGGGCGACGCTGGTCCTAGCCTGAAGTTGAATTGAGCGTCCACTTTTCGCCTACGCTTGCCCTCGTGATAGGCGGCTCGCTCCGCCCTCCTCTTATCCCTCTCGACCCTCCTTTGCATGTAGAACTCACACTTGTTGATGATGTCCTACGGGAAGCGTTGGCGCCACAGTGCCATGGCTACCTCGTCCATCTCGGTGATGCCAAGACGGTGCTCCCGCCTCCGGTTGTCGCGACGATCCTCGTCGGTGATAAGCCGTGGCAGAGGCGTGAGCTCCAGCGCTCGCTCCCGCGTCGGCACGTTGGGGAAGTTCAATGTTCTATGAGCCCATTGGAGGCGCCACGCCGCCGCGTCGTATGCGCGAGCAACCTGCGCTGTCGAAACTCCCGAGGCTGAGGCGCATATCGCAGAACTGGATCTCGGCGGAGAAGCCACCGGTGGGGCGTGCGTGGACGCCGTGGTATCCCCAAGTTTCTCGGCGACACGGCGGCGTGGTGGCGCGGCGGCGGCGAGGCGAGAAAGAGCGGGGAGAGAGCGGTGGCAAGGCACAGAGTGGGGAGAGAGCAGTGGCAAGGCACAGAGCGGTGGGAGGGCGTTGGATTTTATAAAGTGTGCTGGACGCCGCGCGCCAAAACTAGCGCATGTCCGACCACTTTTTCCCGCGCGCGCGATCCTTTCCCGACGTCTGTGCTATCTCTACTCTCTTCTCTACTGTTATATTTATTTTATATTTAATATTTATCTCTACTTCTTTACTCTCTACTTTCTTTCTCTACTCTTATAAAAAACAGAGTTGGTGATGATGGTGTGCCTTCCATCCTGCAATATAGGCCATCCGATTTATATCTGATAGATAGGAATGAAACAATGGCAATTTTGCAAAAAGATACCCACACCCCTCTCCAGAATTGCAAATAAGGCCTTCCCTCGTTCACCCTTTTCTGCCACAAGATAAACTACTCATACAAATGCATCTTGATGTGTGCAACGCATGGGCATCTTGCTAGTTCTAAAAAACTTTCCATCATTTTCCACACTACTGGTTGCAGATGAAAAACCTACCCAAGCACAGCGCGATCCAGGAGCTACGCACAATTACAAGCTGATATTATGTTAGACAATGGAGTCTATAACCAATTACTTCTACGGGAACAATAGAACCCAAGAAATTTGAAGGGTAGGTATGAACAAAATTGGAACAACACATGTACTGCTAAGTGATTCAATACACACATTACCAGTCGAGGAGGAGAACGATGGTCGCGGCGGCCTTTGTGAGTCATGGTCGGCAACGGGAGTCAGTTCATTGTCCATGATAGTGGTGCTTCTGCGCTTGGCGTCGGCTTTCGGGAAGCAGATCCGAGACCGTGGAAGACGGTTCCGGGGAAGAGGCTCCGTGTACGACGACGACGGTGGACCGGCTCCAGTGCGGTGTACAAGGACGTCGATGAGGCAGATGCGCTGCGGTGGACGAGTGTAGCGATGTAGAAGGGGATAGAAAATGGGGAGTATTCAGGTGTACTACTCTGGGTGCCGGGGTGGGGTTGGCTGGGTAGGGTGAACCCGAAGTTATGAAAACAGCACCTACCAAGCGTCATCCATAGGCCTGTTCCGAAGGCTATGATGGTAACTTCCCACTGCTCAAATCAGGGTCGCGGGAGATTTTCCCGCCGACCTCAAAATTTTGTGACACTGAACTCCCTGTGTGGCGTGCTGGGTGATTCGGCTAAGCAATTAGCGAGTAGTACTAGTAAACTCTGCATATTAGTAGGTTTGACCGAAGTCAAACTTCCTAAAGTTTGACCAAGTTTATAGAAAATATAAACATTTACCATAACAAATATGTATGTTGTGAAAGTACATTCAATAATGAATATAATGGTATTTATTTGTTATTGTATATGTTAATATCTTTTATAAACTTTCTGAGAGTTTACAAAACTTGACTTTGACCAATGCTAATACGCGGACTTAAATAAAGACGGAGGGAGTACACATTTGTTTTCTTAGTTTGTAGTGTATTAGTCATTTGTTGAAATTGTGAAATAAATATATTAGGCTACTGACTTTGAATGTAATGGTCTATACAATTCAATAGTTACAATCATTGTCGAATTCCAAGATGTATACGAGGTTATAGTACTTCACAACATGCTCAAACTCACATAATCCCAGTCAAATGAGAATCTAAATGCATTTCATAGTTATTACTTTGTAGGATGCAACAAAACCAACCATAACTCTACATCAGCCACTATAAAAGCAACATTTTGAACATATCCCAATGTGTGAATGAAACGTGCAGAAAGAGCTTGCGAAGATGGAGCAGATAGGGTGGGAAAGATTGTATGTATGTGGACGAGAGAGTAGGGGACAAACCTAATGAGACAGAGAGAGAGATAGAGAGAGAAAGAGAGAGGAAGAAGTTAGGCCTGTGAGAAAGATGGAGACATGTAATATACGTGAGATGCGTGTGCATCCGGATTCTGTACATGTGGAAGGAGAAGAGACAACAGGTTTAATGAGAGAGCTGGAAAAAATATGGACGAGAGGGGAAGGATCTCGTGGGTTGAGGGATTGATAATTTTGTGCGGGAGAGAGAGGGATTGGTAATTTTGTGCGAGAGAGAGGGTGGGGGGAGGAGTCAGTTAGCCGTCATCACATCATCCTGCTTCCAAATGGCCCCGCATTCTCTAGCGCATGTGGTCGCCGTCTTCGATCTCCTCGATGCCCTCTCGGAAGATTGAGGTATTGTGCATGCTGGGGTGCAGAGAAGCACAAGTGAGAGTGGTTGACATATAACCTTGGATGGGGATGAATTGTGTGCTCGGGGGAGGGTGTGTGTGTGTGCTGTGATGTGTGTGTGTGTGTGTGTGTGTGAGAGAGAGAGAGAGAGAGAGAGATATTGAGATAAAACAAACCTAAGGAGATAAAACAAACCTAAGGGACGGACGAATCGAGAGAGATGGTTGTTGTGTTACGGATGCTCCTCTCTCTCTCTCTCTCTCTCTCACACACACAAGTAAAATAGAAGACCGTTCTCTCATGTATACACAACGTATCGGCATCTGTCTATGTCTCACTCATGCATGATCATTTGCACATTCACACCTCTCTATGTCTCTATCACACGCACACCGTCTACACATTGCCCTTCCGCCACAACAAACACATGGACACATACACACGTTCTCTCTCAGTCACACACACAAAATCAGTATTAAAAAAAACCAGGGCGCACCTAAAATGTCCAAATCCAAATAAACACGAACTAGAGCTAAATTCAAATATATGGAAATATTATAGCGTCAAGAACTTTTCCAGGAAAAAAAGTTGAGTAATATTCGAGGATTGTTTTCACACACACAAAAAGGTTTGGTGAATGTGCTTCGAGCGCGACACGGTGACACACCGTTCGATCGACCGCACGCCCGCGGTTCACGTGCTCGCACAGGATTCCGTATCGTGGTTGTGGTAACTAATAAAAGCGCTGCCTAAGTCTAATGTTTACGTGTACTAGTACGGTTTTCTTTTTAAGTTTGACCAACCATATATATAAAACTAAACTAAGCTCCCATGCATGCACTCATCAATATGGCACCGCTGCCGTTGTGCATGTCGGCGCCCTTCTGCTCCGGCCAACAATTTCTCACCCATCACCACCGTGTCGCTGCCATCCCTATGCCATGAAGCCAAAGGCTCGCCCGCTCACGTTGTCAGCAGTCCTTCCTCGCGATACCGACGCGCTGCCAAGCACACGAGCAGCTGGTGGAGCCGCGTCTATGCATGCAGCGTACGAAGAGGAGGATGAGAGCATGTCATTGTTGTCTCCGCCCGCGCGGAGGAGTCACGCATGGTGGCTGTTGCGGCGGAAGCCGGTCACGCGCACGTCGAGCCCGCAAACTGGGCGCGGACACGGAATCTACCTTCGAGACCTTGAATGCCACGTGGATGCTGCAATCTGAGGGAGCAATTTGGGTCAGTCGACTCTTGTGAGCCCTTTGATGCAACATGGATGGCTAGAAGGGCTTCTTCAACCTTCGAAATTGATGCACGTTTCATCTTCTCAGCCCGCCACACGCCTAATCTCCTGCCGCCGCCGCCCGGCCCTCCCCTGAACCGCCTGCCGCCGCCACCCCGCCCTCCCCTGAACCGCCTGCCACCGCCATGCTCCCCCCACCCCGCCATCTGTTTAACCCCAGTCACGATCTGAATTTTTTCCGGCGAACTGCATTCCACACCCAACACTCATAAGATAGATCATGGGCACCCTGCCACCCTAATATAGATACTGGGGTAGCTTCTCTGCCGTCTTCTTCCTTAGCTCAGTTGAACTTCTTTCACGAATCGACTGACCCAAATTATACTACTAGTACGAACGTATTAAGTAAAGTAGGAACACGAAGATACGAGCAGTAGTACCAACTGCAAGAAGAACAGTAGTAAGACATAGTACTAGTACTACTGTATGTACTAAAGAGTTCAAATAACGAGAAAGAACATAAACATAGTTCTGTTGGGGCCTCAACACAACACACCCTTGAAAATAAACTAAGCAACTAGTCCGCTTGACACTGCAGTAGAACCAGCATGAGCGACGACACTAACACCTACTCAGAGTCCAAGTCCACGTCCTCGACTTCGTCCTCGTCCCTCTTCCTCTTCCTCTTCGCTGACGCTTCTTTGCTTGAACTGGAAACTGGGCTCTTCTTCTTCATCCAACCCTTGTAGGTATTAAACAAAGGTAGGCATCCATTGCTGCGTACAGGATGTGATCTTCATCTAATGTCTTCGACTCCCATGCATGAGGAAACTCGTGGTGACGTTTCTTCAGTTTAGCGTACGAAGGATCAATCATGGCTGCTACCAGGGTCAGCATTGAAGGCTGAGAGGAGGACACCAGGTTTGCCTTCTGGAGATCGAAGGGCTGGCCTACAATGAGGCCTATCTGACACAAGACATCCCTGTCGTTCCTAAAGTCTACAGTAACGAATTTCACTCTTTCATCCTTAAGGAAGTTCTTAAAATCCTGGCACTCAACATCGGCATGGCATATGTGGTAGACTAGCACACATTATGTACGCAAACCTGGATCACGGCGGGCTTCTTCTTCTCTTCCTCCTTTAGAATCTTCTCTCTTTCCAGGGCTGTGGTGTACTCAACATCTAGCCCAGCGACCCACTCATCCCTTGAACTGTTGAACATGCGTAAGAAGCGAGCAAGGCATGCTTTCACCGTCGCGGATCCACGTGTGTAGATGACGATGAACTCATCACCGGTGATGGCTCTAACCTGGTACTCAGCGGAGACTACGGAGATTTGGGAGGCCATGGATTTTGGAGGAGGGTTAGGAGAAGTTGAACTGGTGTAATGTGAAAGGACAGGACGACTGGGAGAGAACTGTCATAAGGTATTGTACTAGTAGAAGACGGGGACGAGTAGGGCATGCGAATGGCGTGGGGTTGCTGGCTTGCCCGGTGGATAGACGGCTGCAAGCCCCCAAAGAGTTCTCGAGAACTATGCGGGACCCACTAGATGTCATGTCTAGTAGACCCATACCGTAGGCCTGACGGTATAGCTTCTGCCTATTCGCACCCATGGCGGCACGTGGATGTAACTTCGCTTAATTCCATCAACCATCGCGCCTCCCAGGACCTTCGCCTCCCTCACGCGGTCGCGCCCTTTGAGACTTCGACCGGCTATAAATGAGCAATTTTTTTGCCTACTCCGCATGCATGATACTCCCTCTGGTCCTTTTTACTTCCGTCAACCGTTTGCAAAGTGTTTGACCAAATTTATACTAAAAATATCAATATCTACAATACTAATTATAATGGGTATAAGAACTACGTTTTATAATGAGTATAAAAATATTGATTTGACATTGTGAATGTTGATACATTTTCGGAAAAACTAACGCCCACACGTGTGGGCGTTTGCACATCGCTCACACGCCTCCATCACCACTCATTTTCCCACGTATGGACAGATGATATCAGCAGAATGTTTTTAGGTTTTCGGCTTAAAAATGTTTTATCTCCTAATTAAAAAAGCGAATTAAAAATCTATTTTCACCATTAAATCCGTCTCGACGAGATCTTCAAAACTAGATCCCATGTTGATATGTTTCAACGAAAAAAAATTGCCCAAAAGTTGCCATGACGTTTACACTGTAGTTGCCACAGTGCTTAAACTAAAGTTCCCATGTGGCAATTTTAGTTTGTAGATCATTGCAATTTTAGTTTTTCGATGATAGCAATTCCAGTACTTTGACCATGAAGATATTTTTTTATGAATCATGGAAATTTTAAGTGCATGTATCATGACAATTTTATTTTATGGTGCATGGCAAGTCTAGTTTCTTAATTCCTCATTTTATAATATGTCAAAATTTACTTTTAAATGTAGAAGAAAATAGCTGAAACATATCATGGCAACTTCAGTGTAAACATCATGACAATTCATGTGCAACAGACATGACAACTTTTAACCAAAAAAATTTCGTCGAAATATATTGATATGAGATCTAGTTTCAAAGATCTTGTTGCGAGGGATTTAATGGTGAAAACAGATCTTCAATCGGATTTTTCATTTAAGAGATAAAACATTTTAATAACAGAAAATCCAAAAGGATTTCCACATGCATGCGTGCGGTGACATGGCGTAGTATGTGTGCTATAGGGCGTGTGGGCGGGTTTGGCTCCCACCACACGTGTGGGCGTTAGCGTTGTCCTACATTTTTCTATAAGTTTGGTCAAAGTAGAGGTACATTGACTTCAGACAAAACTTAAATGCACAATGCAGACTAGTTCCTCCGTCCAGGTGCATGCCATGTCCTATCTTGTCATCACAACAAGGTTAGCTATTACAGTACTACTACCTCCCTTCTAGTTTAAAGGGCTCGATTCAAAAATTTCACCTACTCTTGGAAAGATAGAGGCGGTGGAATAGTTTTTGTAGTCTGCAAAAGTACTCAACTAATGTTGACATTCTTCACAAAAAATGTGTTTACCAATGCATGCATGAACACTAGTTACTCTAACCCCCCTCTCTTCTGTAATTCTTTGCCACATCAACATGTTTGCTATTTCCATGTGCATGATACCAGCTAAGATACCACCATTATGGCTAGCCTTAATCATCTCATGCAATAATTTAGTGCACCTTGAAATATGAACATGTGTGGGGCGTGCATGTTTTTAATGACTTGAGACTATACCTAGCCCGGCATGCAATATGACTTATTATGCACCGTTCCCCATACCTGCAGGAAGCTCGTTCGTCTCCAAATCTTTTCCTCTCCATGTGTGGAAACAATATGCCTGCCAGACTCTCCTTCTCCCTCTGGCGGTCCCACCACTCCACCCCGTGTGGCAAAAATCTGCATGCATGACTCTCCTCCCCTCGCGCTCGTCCAATCAGTTGTGACCAGCAATAATTCCACCCCTTCCCTCCCCCGTAATTTACTCCAACAAATATGCCCATGTAGATGTTACGTTAATCACGCAACATATCTTCCGGGACGCTGCTTCAGTTACTTAACTGCAGGTGCATTGGGTCACGGACATGTGGGCCCAACAAGGGTCTGGCCCACATGTCAGTGATGCAACTGGACTTGCAGTTAAGTCAGTGCATCTTAGTCCATATCTTACGTAGGTGTGCCATTGCTCGCTATAAATACTGCGCCTCCCATGCCATTTGGAAGAACACTCATGTTCATCGCTATCTCCTCCCCCTCCCTCCCACGGAATTTGGAAGAACGCTCACGTTCATCGCTATCTCTCACCATGGCATCGCACCTCCCAAGCCCTAGGCGCCCCTCGCTGCACTGCCCAGACGGTCTCGCCGTTCCGTTCCTCGCCGCCACTAGTCAAGGAGGAGGCATCGATGTTCCACTCCTCACCGCGACACATCCAGGTGGACGCATCAGCATTCCCAATCTCGCCAGCACGCGTGTCGGAGGACGCGTCATCTCCCCGCTACAAGCAGAACGCCGCGCCGCCCACCGAGCCCCCCAACCTTGATGATCTATTGAAAGAAATGGATGTCACCATGTGGGAGGCTTTGTCGCCGGCAGAGCACGCCAAAATAGAGGCGGAGAAGAAGGCCGAGGAAGAGAAGAGCACCACGGGGCAAGCTGCCTGACAGGTCTATGTCAAGTCCGAGAGAGTCAGGAAATTGGCTCTTTGGCAGAAGACTCGTGCAAGGGCTGTGAGGGTGGCGGAGGACGCCCGTGCCAAAGCCCTGAGTGCAGTTGGGCCCAAGCGCCTCATCTACTCTTGGCGGTACGTGCACCGGGTGCACGCTTCCATCAAGGAGGAGTACCTGTTGGCGCCGGATAACCACACCAGTGAGACCGCGCTTGCCCGCCGGCAAGCCGCCAATCAGCACCTCATGAATTGCAGGCTGAGGAAGAGGCATTGTATTGGCGCGCTGGGAAACGGCCGCGCACCAGGGCACTCGTGGCGTGCCGCAAGCACTCCTGCGAGCGTTGTGGCTTTTAGTAGGAGTATAATTTAGTTTCGTAAGGTGATCTCATTAGTTTTGGGACGCAAATGATAAATCCCGAACGTTCAGGAATTATTAGCGTCCTTAATTAAGTACTAGATGACCCGGTGCGCCAAATGGCGCAGAGACCCATTTGAAACCATGTTTGTGTTGAGAAATATTTGCCATTTTTAGTAATTTTATGTTTGATAAAGTATAGAGAACATGTCAAACCCAAAGTGTTTTGAACGTGTATTTGGACAATGTGCCATTTGGCTCTATGTTACCCAAGTAAGGTGCAAGGTCCAAATTCAAGCATCAAGGGTAATGATTCTAAACCTTTTGTAACAGAAACGTTTGCATTTGTTAGTAACTTTGAGTTTTAGCACTGAGGGTAATAATTCTAAACCTTTTATATGAAAAATTAAGGAATACCTATGTTCAAACTATATACCATGTGAAGCTAATTCAAACTGCGCAAGTTGAAATATTTAGAGACCGATCATAAAATTGCCGGCTCCACTCTACTGCAACGCGAGGGCCGACTTGCTGCACCTTCCCCCACATAATTGGCCAGAAGGTATTTTAAAAAGTTGAATTGTCTACATTAGTATTTCTTAGACACCATATAGGATATGAGAGGATAGTAAAAAAATTGTTGACCTTAGCTATCTAAGCCTTATGAAAACTGCAATCTTGAAAGAGGAATACAACATTAGAAATCTTAATGTTGTCCTGAATAGTGTATTCGTCTAAATATGTAGTTGATCACCCGGTGCAAAGTAAAAAACTTCTCATGATATACCACTGGGAACCTAAAAGCAAGTGATCACACATACAACCATTCCAAGGGAAAATGCTTAAACTCACGACTCAAACAAATTACTAACAAGACCATGTATGATTTTGCATCTTAGAATCTACATAAAACAGAACAGTGCAGGTAACCTCTACCTAAATCTCACTACTAACTTTATTCAAACATTTATTCCTAGATCATCCGTACTCTTATGTACAAATCATGCAATATCTCTGTCTAAATCAATGCCAATGCATGCACATGCACAAGTCTGAACTAAACAACATATATGATATAGCATAATTATATGATCTAAAATAGATGCATGATCAGGGGAGAAGATGGTGAAGCCAAAGATGACCAACTGAGATTGGGGAACGACGACCGGCGAGCAGAAGCCCATAGTGATGGCCGGCTCCATTCGACCATGACACGAGCAACACCGGAGCTCCAGCCTGGCTGCTCCTTCCCCATGCCCGTCCTACTCATCCTCCCGTGCTTCTCCACACCAAGCATGAAATATGTACCCAACATATAACATAGGTCGTTGTGTATAAGAAACAAAAAGTACTTTGCATATACAAGGATAATACAGGAACAACCGTGATTGTGTGTGTGTGTGTGTGTGAGAGAGAGAGAGAGAGAGCATTGTAAGCATTGTCCCAGTACACATTTATAGGAATGAAACACACACAGTTCAGCTGCTATATAGGGTAATATCTTTCCATTCATTATGAGCATTGTGATGTTTGCTGCCGAACTTCGTGATGCGAAAGTATATATAAATACACGTATATCATTGCTGCCTAGGTTTAGAGCCATGCAAATTGTCGGGGAAACTGATCCACGAACACCTATGGGACCGGCGGACCGAGCCCCTTTCGGTTCGGCGGGGGCGGAGGTCGCACGAAGAGCAGATCGAGGCGAGGCACACGAGCAGTTTACCCAGCTTCGGAGCTCTCCGGAGAGATAATACTCCTACTGCTACTTGTCTAATTGTATTGTGTTCTTGCTCTAGAGAGCTAAGTGTTTTCTGGCTTCGAAATGATCCGAGCCTCCCGAACTAGTCGAACTCAACCGAACCCCGTCTACGTTGCGCATGGGCCTCCTTTTATATGCACAAGGGGTCGCTGACAGGTGGCAACATAGAGAAGGGCAAAAACGTAAAGAGAGAGGTGGTTGGTACAGCCACTTGTACAGTGCTTTCTACCTAACCCTGACGGCAGGGGACAAGGGCATTAAATGCCCGTCTGTGTCGCCTAAATAGTGTAGAAAAGGACCGTCAGGGGCGCCACCGTCTGCCATGATGGCGATCTTGTCAGCATCGCATGCCACCGCTTACCGCTGGCTGCACAGCCTTCCGCCACGCGTGCCTGGAAAGGCCCCCAGGACGACACATTGGTGGATGCGCTGGAGGATGGGCACTGGGTGGCCGCTTGCCGCGGCAAGCGTCTTGCCGCGGTCGTGGTCTTGTCGCGCCCGGAAGCTTGTCTCTCGCCGAGCCTTGCCGGGACGCGTGGCGCGTCGCGGCAAGTTCCTTGAGATGCCTCGGTTGGCCTTCCCGGCAAGCTCCTCTTGTCGGGGCCTTGTCCTCTTGACTTGAATACTTTGTTCTTGAATGGCTCCAAAGGAGCCACGGAGTACCTTGGCGGTCACCCGGCAAGCCCTTGCCGCGGGGCGCTGCAACTGCCCGTGCACAAGTTCGGGGTACTAGGGTACCCCTATTCTAGTACACCGACAGGAGCCCCCGGGCCTGGGCCACACACGGTGCCGAGCGCTGTTGGGCCAGGCCCAAAACAGGGCACGGGCACGCGCGGCCCGGGTAACGCCGAATCTTGCCCCGTACCCACCGCGCCCTCCCCCAACGGCACGCGTTGAATGCGGCATCATGGGAGAGATCGTGGGGGTTCTTTATTCAGAAGGGCGAAACGTCCGCCCCCTCCCTCTTTATAAGCAGGGGAAACAGGGGCAGTTTCCCCACTTCACCGTTTGTTGCTCCAAGTCCAGAAATCTCCGTCGCTCCCCCCTCCTTCTTGAAGCAGAAAGAGAGCAGCGCTCCGCCCCCCGTCGCCACCAGCACCACCAACGCCGTCGACCTCCTCCGCCACTTCCGCCATGGCTCCGAAAGCCGACAAGGGAAAGGGCGTGAAGTCGGCCGAGGCGCAGCGGCTCGCGGCGCTGCGGAAGGAGCGGGCCATCTTCCCCCCTCAGCTCGGCGCCAAGGAGCTGAGGGAGTATTATTACCTTTTTTGGTCGACGGAGACGCGTGCGCACCCGCGCACGAGGGTACTCCCGGCCACCGCATCGGAGCTGGCTCCAAACGGGTACCCATTCTTCGCGCTATTCTTCTATTGCGGGCTCTGCCCGCCCTTCTCGGAGTTCTTCTGTGATATCATGAACACATACGGGCTCCGCCTCCTAGATTTCACCCCCAATGCTGTCCTAACCATGGCAGTTTTCGCACATTTGTGCGAAAACTTTGTCGGAGTCCACCCCAATGTAGCCCTTTTCCGCCACTTCTTCATGCCTCGGGTCGAGAGAGGAGAGTCGCTTGCCGGAGGGATCGCCTGGATCTCGAGAGTCGGCAAGAAGGAAGCATATCTGGAGGGTGAGCTTCGCAGCAAATGGGAGGAGTGGAGAGCGGAGTGGTGTTGGATTGTTGAGGAGAACCCGCAGCCGTTCACTGCCGTGCGCCAAGCCCCAATAGTACGCGGCAATGATTGGAGCAACGTGGCCCTGGAAGACGATAGGCTGAAGATCGCAGTCACCCGAATCCTCCGCCTTAGGCTTGCCAGGCTCAATGTAGGCGCTGTCAGCGCATATTTTCTTCGCCTCCGCATTGCCCCCCTGCAAGAGAGAGGGAGACCTGCCTGGGAGTTCAAGAACTCGGCGGACATCATGAGGCTGCGCCCGGGCCTCAACTTCAATTTCACCGTCCTGGAGCTGGATGCAATGCTCCTGGAGCTGTTCAAACGCGACCCTCAGCACCCATTCCTGTTGCCGAGGAGCGTCGTTCCGCTGTGCAACAATTCTTCACTTGACCGGATCCGCGCGATGATGCCGTTGTGCGATTCGCACGGAATCGCCCCAACTTGGCAAGAGCCTGCGGATGACGTCGTGCGGGCATTCTTCGACAGCCTGGAGGAAGTGCCGATCCGCGCCGACGAGTAGAGGAGCCTCACCCGTGACACTACCGACGCGGAGCTGCAGCGCATCGCCACTAGGGCGGAAGAGGCTGCGGCAGCAGCTGCCGCGGGTGAGTTCGGGTTCACTAAGGAGGAGGCAGAGGCAGCAGAGGCGGCAAGCCTTGCCGAGCGTGAGGAGTTCGCTGGCGAGGAAGATCTTGCCGGCCCCGAGGCCGAGCCGAGCGAGCCCGGCGAGGAAGAGCCCAAGCCTTCAGACAGCTTGCCGCAAGTGGAGCCCCCGGCTGCACCAAGAAGGCGTCTCCGCAGGGCCGGTGACGTAGCGGGGCGGCAGACGGGTCAACAGCCGCCGAGCCGCGCGACACGCTCTACCGCGGCAAGCACCGTTGCCACGGGAGCGCCTCCCGCCGCAGCGGCAACTGGAGCGGGACCTTCCCGGTCCACCGCTGCTGCTCCTGCCAAGCGGGCAAGGGAGCCCACTCCTCCGCCTCGTCGCACCGGAGGCGAGCCAGACTTCGATCTCTCCGCGCTCAGCTCCGATGACGAAGAAGAAGAGTAAGCTTCCTTGCTGTCCTCGTAGTTCTTCAATCTTGTCGCTCTTATTCTGTATCTGACTTGCTCCGATCTGAATCCATTCCTTTTCAGGACGCTGGCCCAGAGAGCGGTGAAGAGAGCCAAGGCCTCGGTGATCGTCATCGAAGACGATCCCACCGTGTCGGCAGGGGGCGTGCCTGAGCCCACATTGACGGACCTGGCAACTACTCCCCAGAGTAGCCCCCAGCGTAAGTTTATAATTTACTTCCCGCCATCAGGTGCGCATGGGTGCTCTTTTCTCTTAGTGATATCTTGATTGTTGGATCTGTGTAGGAGCAGAGCAGCCCCACCAGGAGGGCCCGGAAGCCGCCCCCGAAGCGCCATCTGCTTCGACTATGCCGCCAAGGGAGGAGTCCCCGGCAAGGGAGCGCTCTCCGGCAAGGGAGAACCCTTCGGCAAGGGCCAATTCTCCGGCAAGGGACGACACCAGTGATCCTCCGGCGGCTGAGACTGCGACCACAGATCCCATCACAGGTAATCCACTTGCCTAAAAACTTGCCCTTGGGTTTTTGTTCTTCTGACTTTGTTTTTGCGTATTTGCTTGACTTCTCTCCATTCTTGGTTCTTCATATCCATCCACCACTGAGCCGATGGAGACCGAAGCCGCTGAAGGAGAGGCCGGCGCTGATGAACCCGCCGGCGAAGAGGCCGCCAAGGCTGCCACCGCAGAAGCCGGCGAGGGGATCCGGTGGTCGTACTGACGGCCCTGAGGCCGCAGGAGCGCCAGGCGCTGCACCGACCGCCAATCCTCCCGCCGCTGCCGCAGAGCCAGACTCCGAGGAGCCCCAGCCCGGCGCCTACTTGAAGGCCGGCGATGGCGTCTTTATCAAGCTCCCCTGGGCTTCGAGCTCTAGGGCGCCGGTCGAGGGAGAAACCTTCAACGGAGAGGTGCTCGCCTCCGCCGGATTGATGCTGGTTGACGCGCCGAGCAGCAGCGAAGAGCCCGAAGAGGAGCGGCTGCTGCGGAAGCTGACGTCGCTCTACCGCGCCCGACAAGCCAAGCTGGCTTCCCGAGAAGCGCTTGTCGCGAGGGCGGGAGTTGATATCGAGAAGCGCACGGAGGAGCTCCGGGATCTCAGGCAAGAAACTCACCGGAGCTTGGCGGAGGAGCGGGAGCAAGTCGCCGAGGAGAGGAAGGCCTTCCTCCTCGCGAAGGCCGAGGTTGAAGAACAGCAGCGACTTGCTGCCGAGAAGTTATCTGCGCGGGAGGGAGAATTGGCGCAGCGCAAGGTGAACCTTGACAGCCATGAGGAAGAGCTCGCCGCGCGGGAGCAAGCAATTGGCGGCGCTCTCCAAGAAGCAAGGGATGCCGCCATGACTGCCGAGGCCGCCAAGAAAGAGCTGGAGGCAAAAGTGGCGCAGCTGGAGGCCAATCTCCGGACGAGCGGCGAGGAGCTCACCGCGCTCAAGCGCGAGCGCAAGAAGGATGTTGCTGCCCACGGTGAGCTTCAAGGTCTTCTCGCAGAGAGGAGCAAGGAGCTCAGCGCCGCCAAGGACTCCAACGCGGATCTCGAGCTGAAGCTGGCCACGCTGACGCAGACGCTGGACGCCGCCAAGGAGCGAGAGGTGGCCTTGTCGGAGAAGATCAAGGCCGACGAGGCGCTGCTGGAGAGCATCGCCGTCACCCAGAACTCATTCAGGGAGACGGTGGAGCACTGGACCGAGGGTCTGGTGAATATTGCTGCAGTCATCGACGGGGAGCTGGCGCAGCTGGGGATGGAGGACTTCGGGTACTCTTCCGACGAGCATCTCCAACCTAGCGCCAAGCTTAGTTTGTTCTTCAAGGGCGTGGCGATGGCCCTCCAACGGCTTCGGGAGAAGATCCCAAAGCAGCTGGCCGACGAGTCGCGCAAGATTTGCACGGGAGTTCTTCAGAAGGTGCTGGTGAAGGTGGCTTTCCGCAACCCGGGCCTCAACCTGACCAACGTCCTCAGATCCCTGCCGCCCGACGCCGATCTGGAGGCACTCAAGGCCCTTGTCGCACCCATTGTGGACAAGGTGAGTGAGATCAGGAGGGTTGAGGGTGGTCGCGTAGACTAGGCCGCCCGCTTTATCTTTTTCCTTGCCGCTGTTATTCATGTCATGGGAACAATGTGTTAGAGCTGCGACAAGTTATCTTGTAATATAACTTCATTTTAGATGATGATCACTATGTTATTTCCTTTACTAGATCCCTTGCTTTGTATGTTTTTACCCTACGCTTTTAGGGAACTTGTCGGCGTAGGCACCCGAGCCGCGAGCGCTGAGTGCGGGACGTCAGCAGCCTGCTGGCGGTGCCGCTCCGACAAGAAACCTTGTCGCGACTAGTTGCAGCACACTTAAGTCGTTGAGCGGACTCGAAACAAAGTAAGCGCGCATCTAGCTACGAGTTGGTTCCTCCACGCACAGGTTTTCCACACAAAGCAGAGTCGTTCGAGGAAGATAACTTAAAAATTAAAACTAATTGCTCAAACTTTGGCAACTTAGCTTTTCTATCGTTTGCTTCCCGGCAAGGCGAATCTTCCTTAAACGACGCCTGGTCCACACCATTATCTTCTCCTTCCCCCCCGGCAAACTTGTGTGCGAGGGAACCTTCCTTTCCTTTGTTTGAGAAAAAGAAAGAAGAGAAACTAAAGATATGGGGCCTTTCGGCTCGTTATTGCTTACCGGGGATAGGTGCTGCACAAAGTGTCAGATAAAGCATGCAAATGTAAAGTAAAAAGCATGAAAGTGACAAGATGTGCGAAGCACAGAAGCTTTACTTATGCACGGGATCTGCGCCCGGCTTTGTACAAAGGATTACATGCAACAGCGGCAAGACTTGTACAAAAGGTGGTTGCCGGAACAGGTTCCGGCAACCGCGCCCCACGGGTAAAACTTACGAAGATGCTCAATGTTCCAGGAGTTGCTCACCGGAATGCCATCTTCGGTCTCAAGGCGGACAACGCCAGGCCTAGTGACTCGTTTCACCCGGTAAGGGCCTTCCCACTTTGGCGTCAACTTGTTGGAATTCTTGGCGGACTGTACGCGTCGAAGAACAAGGTCGCCTTCCTCGAAGCTTCTGGCATTAACTTTGCGGCTATGGTAGCGGCGCAAAGCTTGCTGGTATCGAGCAGATCGTACAGTAGCCTGAAGACGATCCTCCTCAAGGAGCAGCGCGTCATCTTGTCGCAGCTGCTCTTGCTCAAGCTCATCATAAGCGAGCACTCGAGGTGACCCGTATACGAGTTCCGTGGGGAGAATTGCCTCCGCTCCATAGACCAGAGCGAAAGGCGTCCGGCCAGTGGCTCGATTTGGCGTCGTTCTGATCGACCAAAGAACCACCGGCAGCTCCTCGATCTAGTTTCTTCCGCACCTGGGCACCCTGTCGAAAGTCCTGGTCTTGAGCCCACGCAGCACTTCAGCATTTCCCCTCTCCGCTTGACCGTTGCTTCTCGGATGAGCAACAGAAGCGGAGCAGACCTTGGCTCCAAGGTCTTGGACGTACTGCATGAAGGTGCGGCTCGTAAATTGCGTGCCGTTGTCGGTGATGATCCTGTTAGGGATCCCGAAACGGCAAACAATTGACCTGAAGAACTTGACTGCTGACTGTGCTGTCACCTTCCTCACTGGTTCCACTTCCGGCGACTTCGTGAACTTGTCGATTGCAACGTACAAGTACTCGAAGCCCCCGACTGCTCGGGGGAAGGGGCTGAGGATATCGAGCCCCCAGACCGAAAATGGCCAGGATAAAGGGATCGTCTGGAGAGGTTGAGCTGGCTGATGAATCTGCTTGGAATGGAACTGGCACGCTTCACACTTGGTTACTTGTGCAGTTGCATCCTGGAGGGCTGTCGGCCAAAAGAAACCTTGCCGGAAAGCTTTGCCGGCAAGTGCTCTTGCGCCAATGTAGTGACCACATATGCCTCCATGTATCTCTGCCAACAGCTTTTGTCCGTCTTCCCGGCAAATAAACTTCAATTTCACACCGTTGAGTCTTCTTCTGTACAGTATGTTGTCGACAAACTGGTACATACTCGACTGCCGGGTACTTTTTCCGCTTCTTCTTGCTCTTCAGGAAGTTCTCCTGTCTGAAGGAAAAGGACAATCTGCTGTGCCCATGCTGGAGCTTGCAGCTCGACAACAAGGACTAAAGGCACCTCTGCTGCTGCGGGAACATCCGCTTCTACGGCGAGAACCTGCGGCTCAGCCGGAGCTTGATGTTCCCCGGCAAGCTTGCCGGAGCAAAACTTTTCGGGAGCGTTTACTTCAACGGAACAAGCACTAAGACTTGCCGGAGCAAACTGCTCCTCAGCACTCTTGGTGTTGATCTTGGGGACCTTCTTGGCGGCGGCTTCGGGGAGCTCTGCCGGAAAGTAGTCACCGGAAACCAACTTTCTCTTCTTGATCTGTCCAGTTGATGGTGTCACGGATGGTTGAGTCAGCTTGAGCACAAAGATCCCTGGTTCCACAGGTAACTTAAGTGCGGGGCACTTTGACAGGCCATCAGCAATGTCATTCTGAGCTCTTGGAACATGTTCCATCTGTAGGCCGTCAAAGTACTCTTCTAGCTTTCTCACTTCATCAACATAAGCTTCCATCAATGGACTCTGGTAACTCTTGTTCACTTGGCGCACGACAAGCTGTAAGTCTCCCCTGACAATGAGTTTCTTAATCCCAAGGTCTACCGCGATCCTGAGACCGGCAAGCAAGCCTTCATACTCGCAGTATTGTTTGTTGCTTGCTCCTTGGGAAAGTGCATCTGGACTACGTACTTGAGGTGCTCTCCGGTGGGTGCGACAAGCAGCACGCCCGCACCGGCGCCTTGCAGCGAGAAGGCACCATCAAAATACATCAGCCACTCTTTGCATGCTTCCTTGACGGGGATGCTCGTCTCTGGAATTTCTTCATCTGGTGTTGGCGTCCACTCTGCTATGAACTCTGCCAATGCTCTGCTTTGGATAGTTGAAGTGCTTTCAAACTTGAGGCCAAAGCTTAACAGTTCTAGTGCCCACTCGACAATCCTGCCTGTTGCTTCTGGATTTTGCAGTATCCTCTTCAACGGAAAGCGAGTGACAACTGTGATCTCATGTGCTTGCAAGTAATGGCGCAGCTTTCTCGAGGCCATGAGAAGACCGAAAAGCAACTTCTGCACACCGGAGTACCTTGACCTAGCCCCCTGCAAAAGGGAACTGACAAAGTAAACTGGGCGCTGCACCATTCTCTTATGTACCTCCTTGTGTGTCTGCGCAGATCCATCTTTGTCGGGACCAGAGCTTGCCGGACCAGAGCTTGCCGGTGAAGCCCCTTGCTTGTCGCTGGATGCATCTGCCGTGGTTGCTGGCTCATCATCTGCCTCCCTCTCCGCCACTAACGCAGCACTAACCACTTGATTGGTTGCCGCTATATACAGCAGCAACTTCTCTTGTGGCCTAGGTGCGACAAGTGTTGGAGCGGAGGACAGGTATCTCTTCAAGTCCTGCAGCGCAGCCTCCGCTTCCGGAGTCCATTTCATTGGACCTGCCTTTTTCAATATTTTGAAAAACAGCAGGGCGCGCTCAGCAGATCTAGAGATAAACCTGCTGAGAGCAGCCACGCAACCGGCAAGTCTTCGTACATTCTTGACGCGCTTTGGTGCTTCAATCTGCTCAATGGCCTTGATCTTGTCGGGATTGGCTTCAATCGCCCGCTGAGACACAAAGAACCCGAGAAGCTTGCCGGAAGGGACTCCAAACACACACTTCTTGGGGTTTAGCTTGAGGTTGATCTTGCGCAGATTCACAAAGGTTTCCTCCAAATCTTGGATCAGGGTTGCTTTGTCCTTGCTCTTGACCACTATGTCATCCATGTAGGCTTCCACATTTCTGTGCATTTGCGGCTCAAAAGCGTGATGGACTACCCTTGCAAATGTTGAACCAGCATTCTTCAAACCAAAGGGCATCCGTACAAAACAGTATGTGCCACATGGGGTAATGAACGCGGTTTTCTCCTCATCCTCTTCTGCCATGAAGATCTGATGGTATCCTGAGTATGCATCAATAAATGAAAGCAAGTCACATCCGGCTGTGAAGTCAACAATCTGGTCGATGCGCGGCAAGGGAAATGGGTCTTTGGGACAAGCTTTATTGACATCGGTAAAATTGATACAAAGCCTCCATTTCCCATTGGCCTTGCGCACGACAACAGGATTGGCCAACCACGTAGGATGGAGCACTCCTCTAACAAGGCCTGCTGCTTCCAACTTCTTGATTTCTTCTGCGATGAATTCTTGGCGCTCCACTGCCTGTTTCCTGACTTTCTGCTTGACGGGCCGCGCATGAGGACAGACGGCAAGGTGGTGCTCAATTACTTTCCTGGGAACACCGGGGATGTCAGACGGTTGCCACGCAAACACGTCGACATTCGCCCGCAGGAAAGCAACAAGCGCGCTATCCTATTTAGGATCGAGCGTGGCACTAATGGTGAAGGTACCACCAGTGCCGTCCTCCTTGGCGGGCACCTTCTTGGTCTCTGGTGGAGCTGCCATTGCCTTCTTACACTTGCCGGTGGAGCTCGATGGTGCGTCCTCGACGGTAGCGCAGCACTCCGAAGAGGTGCGCTTGCCGGAGTGGGCATCAGAACTCTTGCTGGACTTAGTCTTCTTCTTCCCCCCGGGAGCTTCAGCGGCAAGTGACTTGCGATCTATTGCAGCTGTTGCCTCCCGGTAGATCTTGTTGGCGCAGATAAGGGCATCCTTCTTGTCGCCAGGGACAGAGATGATGCTTATCGGGACTGGCATCTTCAGTATGTTGTATGCATAGTGAGAGGCTGCCATGAATTTGGCAAGTGTTGGACGACCGAGTATCCCATTGTAAGGCAATGGGAAGTCAGCAACGTCAAAAGTGACCCTCTCAGTTCTGAAGTTCTGCTCGCTGCCAAATCTTACCGGCAACGTGATCTTCCCCTTTGGCTTGCTCCTTCCCGGATTGATTCCTTGAAATGTGTCGGTCTCTTCGAGCTCGCTATCAGGGATCTGGAGTCTCTGGAGCACTGCGGAGGAGATCAGGTTCAAGCCGGCCCCGCCGTCAACTAGCATCTTATTGACCTTGAGGTTGCGGATAGTTGGTGAAACCAACATCGGCAAGCACCCGACCGCAGTTATGCGATCTGGGTGGTCCTCAATTTCAAAGATGATAGGCGTGCTGGACCATTTCAGAGGCCTGCGCGACTCGACGAGTGGTTCTGCCGCATTGACTTCCCGCACCCATTGTTTGAGCTGGCGGTGAGAAGTATGCAGAGAAGCACCGCCATCAACGCACAGGACCTATGTGGCTTTCTAGAACTCCTGCTCATCAGTCTTGTCATCATCCATGTCTTCGTCGTCATCGTCATCTTCATCCTTGTCGCGGCCGCGGGGAGGTCTGTCTCCTTGCCGCTGCTTGGCCTTGCCGCGGCGTCCTCCTCGGCCGGGACGTTTCTTGCCGGATCCTCCTACACCTTCCTGGGCCTTCTCCTTGTCGCGCCGCTCGTATTCAGCCTTCTGCTGCTCAACAAGCTGCTCAACTTTCTTGCAGCTCTGGAGATCATGGCCCTTGGTGCGGTGGATCTTGCAATACTGTTTGTTGGTGTCGTCCTGCTTGTCGGCGACTGCCATAGCCTCTGCGGCAATCTCCTTGCCGGAGCCACCAGCTTTGGCTTTCTTGGCGCCACCTCCGTTGCCGGACTGCTCTACAACTAGCACCTCTTTGCCTTTCTTCTTTCTGTTATTCCGTCGCCGGTTTTTCCTTGCCGGGGCAGTATCCTCACTGTCAGATCCTCCTTCTCCTATATTCTCTCCGGGGAGTCTCCTCCCTTCCTCAGCACGTGCACACTTGTCGGCCAGGGCATATAGCTCACTGACGTCTCTGATCTCTCACATCGCCATCTCCTCCCGCATCCTGCGGTTCCGCACGTTTTGATGGAACGCGCTGATTACCGCGGCAGGGTGGATGTCTGGGATGTTGTGTTGTACGTTGCTGAATCTCTGTATGTACTTGCGCAGGGGCTCTCCTTCCTTCTGGGAGAGCAGGTGAAGGTCACTCTCTTGGCCAGGAGGCTTGTGGCCGCCTGTGAAGGCGCCGACAAACTGATGGCACAGGTCAGCCCAGGAGGATATGGAGTTGTCCGGCAAGTGCATGAGCCAGGATCTGACGTTGGGTTTGAGCACCAGCGGGAAGTAGGTGGCAAGGATCTTGTCGTCTCGCCCCCTGGCAGCCTGCACTGCGATGGTCTAGATGCTGAGGAACTCTGACGGATGCGTCTTGCCGTCGTACTTCACCGGTACATCTGGCTTGAAATTCTTCGTGCTGGGCCACTGGACCTACCGCAGCTCACGAGTGAACGCAGGGCAACCTACCGCGTACGACAAGTCACCTGGTTCTCCGGGCGCGTGCATGTCAACAGAGGGCCCAGCGCGCTTGTCGGATTGACGTCGCGCTTCTCTTCGGCGCTCGATGCGAGTACGAGCGTCTTCTTGCTGTCGTTCATGAAGAACTTGGCGCTGATCGCGATGAGCTCATGGATCCGACGACGCGGTGGAGTCGCTGTCGAGGTGGATCCGGCGAGTCGGCGATCTTGGCCTTCGGGGTGGAGAGTGCACGGTGGTTGCACCATCACCAGTTTTGTCGCCGTCGGCTCGCGCCTGGCAACCCTGCCGCGGCAGCGATGTATTCGGCTGCCGTGGAGTGTCGCCGTTGGCGTAGCTGATGAAGCTCTGAATGGTGGCCCTCCATTCGTCGATCTTGTCCGACGTTGGAGGGTAATCCAGGAGCAGTTGAGCTCGCGCTAAAGCTTCCGCTGGAGTGGTGGGCGGCAGTGGCGAACGGCGCGAGGAGCGGGATGTGCTCGGACTCCTAACTATGTTAGAAGGAGCAGCATCCCGTCCAAGCAACCATGCCTCACTCGTGCCAGCGTGTTGGCGTGCATGCTGGTCTTGAGCGCCTCGAGACCCACCAGCTTGATCTTGGTCCAACAAGCATATGATACTACGAATACCATGACGCTGTCGGTCTTGCGCCTCCTGAGAGGGACGCGGCGGATGCGAAGACACCAATGTTTGTGCAGCCTTGTCCTTGGAACTGGCAGCACCGCGAGCTTCCTCGTCGATGTCTGTTCTTCCACCAGCGTCAACCCCACCACCCGTTTGTTCCGGTGGTGGTGAGATCGACGCGGACGGAGCTGTTGCCTCCGAAGCCTTCTTCTTCGATGGCATGTCGATGAAGAAAATGAAGATCTAGCTCGTATGAATGCCGGATCAGGTTCACACAATCTCGACGCCCCCTACCTGGCGCGCCAAAGATGTCGGGGAAACTGATCCACGAACACCTATGGGACCGGCGGACCGAGCCCCTTTCGGTTCGGCGGGGGGCGGAGGTTGCATGAAGAGCAGATCGAGGCGAGGCACACGAGCAGTTTACCCAGCTTCGGAGCTCTCCGGAGAGATAATACTCCTACTGCTGCTTGTCTGATTGTATTGTGTTCTTGCTCTAGAGAGCTAAGTGTTTTCTGGCTTCGAAATGATCCGAGCCTCCCGAACTAGTCGAACTCAACCGAACCCCCTCTACGTTGCGCATGGTCCTCCTTTTATATGCACAAGGGGTTGCCGACAGGTGGCAACGCAGAGAAGGGCAAAAATGTAAAGAGAGAGGTGGTTGGTACAGCCACTTGTACAATGCTTTCTACCTAACCCTGACGGCAGGGGACAAGGGCATTAAATGCCCGTCTGTGTCGCCTAAACAGTGTAGAAAAGGACCGTCAGGGGCGCCACCGTCTGCCACGATGGCGATCTTGTCAGCATCGCATGCCACCGCTTACCGCTGGCTGCACAGCCTTCCGCCACGCGTGCCTAGAAAGGACCCCAGGGCGACACGTTGGTGGATGCGCTGGAGCGTGGGCACTGGGTGGTCGCTTGCCGCGGCAAGCGTCTTGCCGTGGTCGTGGTCTTGTCGCGCCTGGAAGCTTGTCGCTCGCCGAGCCTTGCCGGGACGCGTGGCGCGTCGCGGCAAGTTCCTTGAGATGCCTCGGTTGGCCTTCCCGGCAAGCTCCTCTTGCCGGGGCCTTGTCCTCTTGACTTGAATACTTTGTTCTTGAATGGCTCCAAAGGAGCCACGGAGTACCTTGGCGGTCACCCGGCAAGTCCTTGCCGCGGGGCGCTGCAACTGCCCGTGCACAAGTTCGGGGTACTAGGGTACCCCTATTCTAGTACACCGATACAAATCAAATTGCGACAGATGAGATTTATGCCAATTAACTCCCTTGAGAGCTAAACCTTCATATGTTCTACAGTAGTGAAAAGGGAAGCTGTCGCCATCGCTGGTATAGACTAATGGCCTCTTGAGTGAACAAATATAAAAAATCTGCAACTGAGGTTGCTTAAATGTAAACATTTTCCCATGCACTCATAGGCAGATTTGTAATGGGCAATGGCACGTAGTGTTTGCAATATCCAGGAGAAAAATCCCTCTCGACATCTCCTGCCTTGCCATGGCCGGTTGCACCTCGGGGTCTTGTAGGTAGTTCGAAGGGCCAGTACTCCTGTTTCTCCGTAGGATGGTCTTCAATAGGATTCAGAGTGAACAGGTTGGAGGTTCTATATAGCCTGTTGATCTGCTGATAATTAGGTAAAACTAGGCAAGAAAAGCAAAGGATTGTCTCTGTATTGGCTTGTTTAATATCTGCTGTCTTGGTCATTGTAAGGGTAAAGTAAATTCATATAGGTGCATAGCAAAGGTATTGAAAGGAAGGTATTCAGCAGGCCAAAGAAAAGACATGAAATATCTATTTTTTTGTTTGTAGACACATCATTAAACATCTTGTGTGCATGACAAAAATAGGAAGTATGTAAAATCTGGGAACTATCTAAGTGAGTTTACTACACAGTTTATTTTTGGTGAAGAATATATGCTCTGGGGCCTAATTACTTAGATCGAATGAAATATTAGCATAGTAAAGAGCAGAGAGCAGGAGAAACCAATGTGTAGACAATTAGTATGGAGAGGCTAGCTGGTACTCACCTGTGCTTTTCTGGTTCGATTAGGAATTTAGGATGCTGATCTTTAAAACCGAGGTAGTGCAGTACGACAATCAATATAAGATAGGAAGTGAGCCTGATAGAAAACGATGTCGGCGGCACTAGATGACCCGCGGACGCAAGAAGCCAAGAAGCAAATTAAAACCAATAATTCTATGGGTATTGGGAACCATTATATATGTGAATACCTTAAATCAATCAAAAGAGAAATAAAGAGCCTAATTTAAACCATGATTTATTTGCCCATAGACCATTACATTATTGGCCGGACAAAAACCAAATGCTTTGATGCCATATTGTTCCAAAATGGGTTTAGTATCACAAAGCAATATTGTTCCAAAATGGGTTCAGTATCACAAAGCAATATTGTTCCGAAATGGGTTCAGTATCACAAAGCAAAGGAGATCCACAGACCATACTGCAAGTATATCTTTCAAGCTTCGAAAAAATAGATACGGATCAAAAGAGGCTACCACATCATCCTGGTCATTAACATCAGAACCATAATTTTGGATTTCTGAAGTTGCAAAATACTTTCTGGACAACATCCATAGATTATACAACAAAATGGAGAAGGAAAAACAAATGAAAACATACAAATTAACATTAGCAAGACGAGTGGTAAACCTGCTCGAAAGGTAGTCATCATCAACAATTCTTACTTCACTAATGACAACCAACCATCACATATATCCATCCATGATACATAAAGGGGGGGAAGTAAATTACCTTGGATGAGAATGAATTAATTGTCAGGTCGCTGCAGCTGCCAAAAATGCCCCAGTTTAGTACATGGATTCTGTCAATGCAACTCGCATAGTCACCTGGGTACACAGAAATAAACAAAAATAATGCATCAATTAAAAGGAACCAAAACAAGCAGAGCAGGTCACGGGAAAGATAGGGTGGGGGGAGAGAGTTAAATCAAGGGAAGGAGGAGGGGAGTGGGGAGTACCTATGCATGGGGAGGGGTACCTCGCCGATGCCGGCCGATGACCCTCTCTCGTCAGCCGCCACACCTCCCTCTCCTCTTTCCTCCCTCTTTCTCCCTCCTCTCCTCTCCTTCCTTCTCTCTCCCCCTCTCATCTTCTCTCTATGCTAGGGTTCGTGTGGGAGGAGGGGATTGAGGAGGCTGGGGATGGGCGGGGGTTGGGGATGACGAGACGCCGCCATGCATGAAGAGGAGAGGAGGTGGCGCAGAGGGAGAGAGAGGAAGGAGAGGAGGCGGCACTGAGGGCAAGAAAGGAGACGAGGACAAGGCGGCGGCTGCGGCAGCAGGAGAGGAGGCGGCTGCGGGGGCGCGGCCAGGTCTTTTCTCTCGCGCTGCCCGCTTGCTTCCCCTTTTCTCTCGATGTTCACTTCGTTGCGCCGCCTGCTGGCTTTCGCTGCCCTCGTCACTACAATAACGCACACACTGTTCATGCGTAAAAAAGGAGACGTGGCCACGGCCACTAGATAGCCGGACTCCTTCATCCTTTATATGTTCAATGTAAGAGGGAAAGTTTGGAAACCTTGTGTATCCGTACGCATTTTGTAAGTAGGTACATATAGCACAAACTTTACTATATACTATCGCACTACACGTCTCTCTCTATATATGCTTGCAGACTGTGCTACTCCCTCTGTCCAGGTGAATAAGTCATCTTTGGTTGTGCACCATGACCAAGAAGGAGGGAAGACTTTATACACCTAGACGGAGGGAGTACTACTATTACTTATGTACGTGCAAATGCACGTTTTAACATTACGATGTGGTTTTTGTGAAAGTAGAAAAACAACACTAGTCAAGCTTGTGAAACGATTCAATGCAAAACAAATGCAAAAATGCTCGTTTGATTGTTTACCTTTAGCTTCCTTCTCTGTGGTTATTCCTCTGTCGTACTTTGTATGGAGTATCTCACCGGTCGGAAAGGCATGCAAATTCCCAAACCGCTTCCTACACCCTGTATCGAATTTTTTGCCTAACAAGTTGTGCCATGCAATTGGAATTCCAACTTGAGTACTAGTACTACTAGTAGGAGTACTAGGGGCCAGTTCTTTTAGGCTTCTAGATTAATAGGAATCCCATTACTACTAGCTTCGTCCTGGTTTATTGGTCCCATTATAATCTGTGTCAAATTTTGATCATAAATTTAACTAATGAAATGTTTGTGCATGTCACATGCACTAACATTTTATCAGTTAAATCTTTGGTCAAAATATACCGCAAATTACAATGGTCACGAATAAACTAGGACAGAGGTACTAGTAGTAGTTTAGAAGCCCAAATAAATGAGTGAGGCGCCTTAATGTTACTCTCCACAGTGACTAGTCTTATGGGAAAAGCTGGGGAAGAGACGACTTACTTTTTAAGCCGCCAAAAGATCTGGCCCTAGGAGTAGTAGCTAGGGATACTGATGTCTACTACACAACCTTATTCTTGTAGACGTTGTTGGGCCTCCAAGTGTAGAGGTTTGTAGGACAGTAGCAAATTTCCCTCAAGTGGATGACCTAAGGTCTATCAATCCGTGGGAGGCGTAGGATGAAGATGGTCTCTCTCAAACAACCCTACAACCAAATAACAAAGAGTCTCTTGTGTCCCCAACACACCCAATACAATGGTAAATTGTATAGGTGCACTAGTTCGGCGAAGAGATGGTAATACAAGTGCAATATAGATGGTAGATAAAGGTATTTGTAATCTGAAATTATAAAAACAGCAAGGTAACAAGTGGTAAAAGTGAGCATAAACGGTATTGCAATGCTAGGAAACAAGGCCTAGGTTCATATTTTCACTAGTGCAAGTTCTCTCAACAATAATAACATAACTGGATCATAAAACTATCCCTCAACATGCAACAAAGAGTCACTCCAAAGTCACTAATAGCGGACAACAAACGAAGAGATTATTGTAGGGTACGAAACCACCTCAAAGTTATCCTTTCTGATCGATCCATTCAAGAGTCCTAGTAAAATAAGACAAATCTATTCTTTCTGTTCAATCTATCATAGAGTTCGTACTAGAATAACACCTTAAGACATAAATCAACCAAACCCTAATGTCACCTAGATACTCCAATGTCACCTCAAGTATCCATGCGCATGATTATACGATATGCATCACACATTCTCAGATTCATCTATTCAAAGTACTTCAAAGAGTGCCCCAAAGTTTCTATTGGAGAGTCAACACGAAAACGTGTGCCAACCCTTATGTATAGATTCCCAAGGTCACGGAACCCGCAAGTTGATCAACAAAACATACATCAAGTGGATCAATAGAATACCCCATTGTCACCACGGGTATCCCGCGCAAGACATACATCAAGTGTTCTCAAATCCTTAAAGACTCAATCTGATAAGATAACTTCAAAGGGAAAACTCAATCCATTACTAGAGAGTAGAGGGGGACAAACATCATAAGATCCAACTATAATAGCAAAGCTCGCGATACATCAAGATCGTGCTGAATCAAGAACACGAGAGAGAGAGATAAAACACATAGCTACGGGTACATACCCTAAGCCCCGAGGGTGAACTACTCCCTCCTCGTCATGGAGAGCGCCGGGATGATGAAGATGGCCACCGGTGAGGGATCCCCCCTCCGGAAGGGTGCCAGAATAGAGTCTCAATTGGTTTTTGGTGGCTACAGAGGCTTGCGGCGGTGGAACTCTCGATCTAGGTTATTTTCTGGAGGTTTCAGTATTTATAGGAATTTTCGGTGTAGGTCTCACATCAGGGGGGTCTCCGGGCTGTCCACGAGGTTGGGGGCGCGCCCTAGGGGGGGGGCCCCACCCTCGTGGGCAGCCCGGGACTCTTCTGGCCCAAGTCTTGCACTCCAGGGGCTTCTTTTGGTCCATAAAAATTCGTCAAAAATTGGCACTGGGTCATTTGGACTCCGTTGGGTATTCCTTTTCTGTAAAACTCAAAAACAAGGAAAAAACGGAAACTGGCACTGGGCTCTAAGTTAATAGGTTAGTCCCAAAAATAATATAAAAGTGTATAGTAAAGCCCATTAAACATCTAAAACAGATAATATAATAGCATGCATACTTCATAAACTATTCATACGTTGTAGACGTATCAACATCCCCAAGCTTAATTCCCGCTCGTCCTCGAGTAGGTAAATGATAAAAGAAAGAATTTATGAAGTGTGAATGCTAGCAGGTGCATAAGTTTGACCAATGATAATTTCAGTCACCTTTTCTAGCATCATTATATGTCATAACAGTAGCTCATCTCATAAAACTTCTCATGATCAAGTAACAAGCTATTCACATGTTAAAGCATAGACCATAAACTTTCTTGAAAACTAACAAACTATGTTCTCAGTCATCAAGCAATTGCAATTCATCTTATTTTCAGGAAGGGTCTATGTAAGAGCTTTGGTTTAGTAAACTCCACATACTCAACTATCATTTAATATTTCACAATTTCTAACACTCACGTGATATTTATGGGTCCCAAGTTTTAATCGAACATAGAGGGGCTTATAGTTTCGCCTCCCAACCTTTTACCTCAAGGGTAATGTCAACGATAATAATTTATGAACGCCTACATCCAAGTGGATATATGTATATATATATATATATATATATATATATATATATATATATATATATATATATATATATATATATATCCAGATCACCCCAACACAAAGTGCTTGCCAAAGGAAAAAATGTAAAAAGGAAAGGTGGTGATCACCATGACTCTTGCATAAGGGTAGAAGATAATAGTAAAAGATAAGCCCTTCGCAGAGGGAAGTAGAGGTTGTGATGCGCTTTTATGGTTGGATGCACAAAATTTTAATGCAAAAGAACGTCACTTTCTATTGCCGCTTGTGATAAAGAACTTTATTATGGAGTCCATCGCTTTTAGTTCTTCCCTATCACAAGTTCGTATAAAGCTTATTTTCTTCGCACTAATAGATCATACATATTTAGAGAGCAATTTTTATTGCATGCAATGATGACAACTTACTTGAAGGATCTTACTCAATCCTTAGTTAGGTATAATGGACTCTCATGGCAAAACTGGTTTAAGGGATGTTTGGAAGCACAAGTAGTATTTCTACTTGGTGAAAAGAATTTGGCTAGCATGAGAGGGAAAGGCAAGCTCAACATGTTGGATGATCCAAGACAATATAACTTTTCAGATATAGGAAAACATAACCCATTAAGTTGTCTTCCTTGTCCAACATCAACCTTTTATCATGTCATATTTTAATGAGTGCTCACAATTACAAAAGATGTCCAAGATAGTATATTTATATGTGAAATCTCTCTCCCTTCAATATTCTTTCTTGAATTGTTCAAGTGACCAGTAGAATGTTGCTAGCCTTCAATAAATTTACCACCTCTACTTCTTATATGTGAAGTCATTACTCCCCATGGGATATGCACATGAAACATATATAATTTCATATTTATGATACTCAACTCATACAACCATTTACTCATAGGATATAAGTGAAGCACACGAGTAAATGACAAAATACTTCCAAAAATATATAAGTGAAGATCAATGAGTAGTTAAATAATTATGTAGCTATGTGAAGACTCTCTCTCATTTAAGAATTTCAGATCTAATGTATTTTATTCAAGCAGCAAGCAAAACAAAACATAATGACATTTCAAGGATAGCACTCATCATGTGAAGAAGAAAAAACTTAGGCTCAACCGATACTAACCAATAATTGTTGAAGAAGAAAGGTGGGATGCCTACCGGGGCATCCCCAAGCTTAGGTGCTTGAGACTTCTTAGAATATTATATTGGGGTGCCTTGGGCATCCCCAAGCTTGAGCTTTTGTGTCTCCTTGATTCCTCTCATACCACGGTTTTCCTAAATCTTAGAAACTTCATCCACACAAAACTCAATAAGAACTCGTAAGATAAGTTAGTATAAACCAATGCAAAAACCTTATCATTCTCTACTGTAACAAATCACTAAATTACTATTCAACATTTCATACTAAATGTCTCTGCACATTTAATACTCCTATCCTCAATCATTAAACAAGCAAACATATGCAAACAGTTAAAAGCAATCTGCCAAAACAGTATAGTCGGTAAAGAATGCAAGATTCGTCATACTTCCCTAACTCCAAAAATTATAAGAAAAATACTACACTGTATAAGATTTATCATCGCTCAATATGCAAAAAGTTTCAATATTATACCATTCTCTGACTTTTCTAGGGAATTTTTGCAACAGAGGTAAACTTTCTGTTTTGAAACAGCAACATGTATACTTGCAAAATAAGCATGCTAAAGGCTATCCTTGACATTTTTATTGAAAATATAGATGCAAGGCATTATTCTAAAGAAGTTCAAGAAAAACTCTCCTAGAAAAACACATATCATGTGGCGAATAAAAATATAGCTCCAAGTAAAGTTACCGATGAACGAAGACGAAAGAGGGGATGCCATCTAGGGCATCCCCAAGCTTAGGCTCTTGGTTGTCCTTGAATATTACCTTGGGGTTCCTTGGGAATACCCAAGCTTACGATCTTGCCACTCCTTATTCCATATTCCATCGAAACTTTACCCAAAACTTGAAAACTTCACAACACAAAACTCAACAGAAAACTCGTAAGCTCCTTTAGTATAAGAAAATAAATCACCACTTTTGGTACTGTTGTGAACTCATTCTAAATTCATATTGGTGTGATATATACTTTATTCCAACTTGTCTATGGTTCATGCCCTCCGATACTACTCAAAATAAGCAAGCAACACAATGAAAACAGAATTTGTCAAAAACAGAACAGTCTGTGGTAATCTGTATCAAACGTATACTTCTGGAACTCAAAAAATTCTGAAATAAATTGGTGGACCTGAGGAATTTGTCTATTAATCATCTTCAAAAAGAATCAACCTAAAATCACTCTCCAGTAAAAAAATGGCAGCTAATCTTGTGAGCGCTAAAGTTTCTGTTTTTTACAGCAAGATCATAAAGACTTCACCCAAGTCTTCCCAAAGGTTCTACTTGGCACAAACACTAATTGAAACCTAAAAACACATATAAAAATAGGCTAGATGAATTATTTATTACTAAACAGGAGCAAAAGCAAAGGACAAAAATAAAATTGGGTTGCCTCCCAACAAGCGCTATCGTCTAACACCCCTAGCTAGGCATGATGATTTCAATGATAATCACATAAAAGATACGAATTGAAACATAAAGAGAGCATCATGAAGAATATGACTAGCACATTTAATTCTAACCCACTTCCTATGCATAGGGATTTTGTGAGCAAACAACTTATGGGAACAATAATCAACTAGCATAGGAAGGTACAATAAGCATAGCTTCAAGATTTTCAACACATAGGGAGGAAACTTGATATTATTGCAATTCCTACAAGCATATGTTCCTCCCTCATAATAATTTTCAGTAGCATCATGAATGAATTCAACAATATAACCAGCACCTAAAGCATTCTTTTCATGATATACTAGCATAGAAAATTTACTACTCTCCACATAAGCAAATTTATTCTCATCAATAGTAGTGGGAGCAAACTCAACAAAATAATTATCATGTGAGGCATAATCCAATTGAAAACTAAAATCATGATGACAAGTTTCATGGTTATAATTATTCTTAATAGCATACAAGTCATCACAATAATCATGATAAATAGCAACTTTGTTCTCATAATCAATTGGAACCTCTTCCGAAATAGTAGAATCATCACTAAATAAAGTTGGCACTCTTCCAAATCCACTTTCATATTCATCAAAAATAGATTCAACATCCTCCAAAATAGTGGGATCACTACTTCCTAAAGTTGACACTCTTCCAAACCCACTTTCATCAATATAATCATCATAAATAGGAGGCATGATTTCATCATAATAAATATTCTCATCAAAACTTGGGGGACAAAATATATCATATTCATCAAACATAGCTTCCCCAAGCTTGTGGCTTTGCATATCATTAGCATCATGGATATTCAAGGAATTCATACTAAAAACATTGTAATCATGCTCATCATACAAAGATATAGTACCAAACATTCTAATGCATTCTTCTTCTAGCACTTGAGCACAATTTTCCTTTCCATCAAACTCACGAAAGATATTAAAAAGACGAAGCGTATGAGACAAACTTAACTCCATTTTTTTGTAGTTTTCTTTTATAAACTAAACTAGTGATAAAACAAGAAACAAAAAGATTCGATTGCAAGATCTAAAGATATACCTTCAAGTGCTAACCTCCCCGGCAACGGCGCCAGAAAAGAGCTTAGTTGATGGGGTGTGAGTGAGTGCCCTTTACCTAGCCTCCCCGGCAACGGCGCTAGAAAAGAGCTTGATGTCTACTACACAACCTTCTTCTTGTAGAAGTTGTTGGGCCTACAAGTGCACAGGTTTGTAGGACAGTAGCAAATTTCCCTCAAGTGGATGACCTAAGGTTTATCAATCTGTAGGAGGCGTAGGATGAAGATAGTCTCTCTCAAACAACCCTTCAACCAAATAACAAAGAGTCTCTTGTGTCCCCAACACACCCAATACAATGGTAAATTGTATAGGTGCACTAGTTCGGCGAAGAGATGGAGATACAAGTGCAATATGGATTGTATATATAGGTTTTTGTAATCTGAAATAATAAAAACAGCAAGGTAGCGAGCGATAAAAGTGAGCGTAAACGGTATTGCAATGATAGGAAACAAGGCCTAGGGTTCATACTTTCACTAGTGCAATTTTATCTCAACAATAATAACATAGATAGATCATATAACAAGCCCTCAACATGCAACAAAAAGTCACTCCAAAGCCACTAATAGAGGAGAACAAACGTAGAGATTATGGTAGGGTACGAAACCACCTCAGAGTTATTCTTTCGGATCGATCTATAAAAGAGTTCGTACAAGAATAACACCTTAAGACACAAATCAACCAAAACCCTAATGTCACCTAGATACTCCATTGTCACCTCAAGTATCCATGGGCATGATTATATGATATGCATCACACAATCTCAGTTTCATCCAACCAACATAAAAGTACTTCAAAGAGTGCCCCAAAGCTACTACCGGAGAGTCAAGAACGTGTGCCAACCCCTATGCATAGGTTCCCAATGTCACGAAACCTGCAAGTTGATCACCAAGACATACATCAAGTGTTCTCATAAAAGACTCAATCCGATAAGATAACTTTAAAGGGGAAACTCAATTCATCACAAGAGAGTAGAGGGGGAGAAACATCATAAGATCCAACTACAATAGCAAAGCTCGGGATACATCAAGATCGTGCCATAGAGGGAACACGAGAGAGAACACAAGAGAGAGAGAGAGAGAGAGAGAGAGAGAGAGAGAGAGAGAGAGAGAGAGAGAGAGAGAGAGAGAGAGAGATCAAACACATAGCTACTGGTACATACCCTCAGCCTCGAGGGTGAACTACTCCCTCCTCGTCATGGATAGCACCGGGATGATGAAGATGGCCACCGGTGAAGGATCCCCCCTCCGGCAGGGTGCCGGGAAGGGCTCCCGAGAGGTTTTTAGTGGCTACAGAGGCTTGCGGCATCGGAACTCCCGATCTATCTTATGTTATGGAAGTTTTCGGGTACGTAGGTATATATGGGTGAAAGAAGTACGTCGGTGGACCGAAGGGGGGGCCACGAGGCAGGGGCGCACCCCAGGGGGTGGGCGCGACCCCCACCCTCGTGAGCACCTCCCTTCTTTCCTGATGTGCACTCCAAGTCCATCGGGTGGCTTTCCTTCCAAAAATAATTTCTCCAGTTAATTTCATTCTGTTTTGACTCTGTCTTATATTCCTTTTCCTTGAAACACTGAAATAGGCATAAAACAACGAATCTGGGATGGGCCTCCGGTTAATAGGTTAGTCCCAAAAATAATATAAAAGTGGATAATAAAGCCCAATATTGCCTAAAACAGTAGATAAAGTAGCATGGAGCAATCAAAAATTATAGATACGTTGGAGACGTATCAACTCTCCGGTAGAAACTTTGGGGCACTCTTTGAAGTACTTTGTGTTGGTTGAATAGATGAATCTGAGATTGTGTGATGCATATCGTATAATCATGCCCACGCATACTTGAGGTGACAATGGAGTATCTAGGTGACATTAGGGTTTTGGTTGATTTGTGTCTTAAGGTGTTATTCTAGTATGAACTCTATGATAGATTGAATGGAAAGAATAGCTTCATGTTATTTTACTACGGACTCTTGAATAGATAGAACAGAAAGGATAACTTTGAGGTGGTTTCGTACCCTACCATAATCTCTTCGTTTGTTCTCCGCTATTAGTGTCTTTGGAGTGACTCTTTGTTGCATGTTGAGGGATTGTTATGTGATCCAACTATGTTATTATTGTTGACAGAACTTGCACTAGTGAAAGTATGAACCTTAGGCCTTGTTTCCTACCATTGCAATACCGTTTACACACCCAATAAAAATACCTTTATCTACCATCCATATTGCACTTGTATCACCATCTCTTCGCTGAACTAGTGCACCTATACAATTTACCATTGTATTGGGTGTGTTCGGGACACAAGAAACTCTTTGTTATTTGGTTGCAGGGTTGTTTGAGATAGACCATCTTCATCCTATGCCTCCCACGGATTGATAAACCTTAGGTCATACACTTGAGGGAAATTTGCTACTGTCCTACAAACCTCTGCACTTGGAGGCCCAACAACGTCTACAAGAAGAAGGTCGTGTAGTAGACATCACTTGGCGGTGGCTCTGTATCATAAAACACGATAATTCTTTCTCTCTGATTTTTTTCTCCCTGAACGTGAATATATGGAGTTGGAGTTGAGGTCGGTGGAGCACCAGGGGGCCCATGAGGCAGGGGGCGCGCCCTAGGGGGGCGCCCCCCACCCTCGTGGATAGGGTGTGTGCCCCCTAGCCTTGATTCTTTCACCAGTATTTTTTTAAAATCCAAAAATAACTTTCGTGGAGTTTCAGGTCATTCCCAGAACTTTTATTTCTGCACAAAAATAACACCATGGCAGTTCTGCTGAAAATAGCGTCAGTCCGGGATAGTTCCATTCAAATCATGCAAGTGAGAGTCCAAAACAAGGGCAAAAGTGTTTGGAAAAGTAGATACGACGGAGACATATCATCCAGCATCATCTGGGAATTTTCAACTTGTGTCTAATCCAACATCATTAGGGAACTGGCACCTTGTGTGTAATCCAACCTCATGTTGGAAACATGATCTCAAGGTTGACCATACTTCCCTCCTCGCAGGAACTGCATCCTGACATGAAGTTACTTCTTTTTTAGATCAATACTCAGAGCAACCCAGATCCATTTAGTAGAAGCCAGCTAAACAGAACTCGGGGAAGTGAATTCAAAAGGAAAAATAAAATAAAAAAAATACAAGGTGAGAACACCCACTTCCTAGATCAAGCTAAAAATGAAATCATTAGGATGATTAAGACTCTTCTTATTACACATCGAAGAACACGAGGCTTAAGAGAAACAGAAACTACAACATATACACATCGAAGAACACGAGGCTAAATGAAAGTAATTGAAACGGTGTTACTTACCAAAGCTCGTTTTACAGGTTCGGTGCAGCTCCTCTTTAACTTGCCACGCTCCTTGAAGATGTCCCCAATATCCCATGTTTGGTCTTCATTGCTCATCTGCATGTTCGCACTCGTGGTTTTAAAATCTCAACATGGCAAGAAAAATATACTACTAGTAATACTCGCGCATCTTGTGGGCAACATTAAAGCACTCTTCTGCCATGTTAGAGCATCTCCAATAGAATCGCAACGCGTGGCGCTTTAAAAAAGCGTTTACAGTGTTGAGATCGAGAAGTAGAGATAGAGAGTAGAGACTAGAGAGTAGAGGATAGTTCTCAGCATAGATAGATAAAAAAGATAGATAATTCAACTACTCCTCGTCGTCTGACTCATCGTCGGTGATGTCCTCCTCTGACGTCTGACTGTAGGCGTGAAGATACCGATTGTCGTTGGATTCCCAGGGCGACGCTGCTCCTAGCCTGAAGTTGAATTGAGCGTCCACTTTTCGCCTACGCTTGACCTCGTGATAGGCGGCTCGCTCCGCCCTCCTCTTATCCCTCTCGACCCTCCTTTGCACGTAAAACTCACACTCATTGATGATGTCCTACGGGAAGCGTTGGCGCCACAGTGCCATGGCTACCTCGTCCATCTCGGTGATGCCAAGACGGTGCTCCCGCCTCCGGTTGTCGCGACGATCCTCGTCGGTGATAAGCCGTGGCAGAGGCATGAGCTCCAGCGCTCGCTCCCGCGTCGGCACGTTGGGGAAGTTCAATGTTCTATGAGCCCATTGGAGGCGCCACGCCGCCGCGTCGTATGCGCGAGCAACCTGCGCTGCCGAAACTCCCGAGGCTGAGGCGCATATCGCAGAACTGGATCTCGGCGGAGAAGCCACCGGTGGGGCGTGCGCGGACAACGTGGTATCCCCAAGTTTCTCGGCGACACGGCGGCATGGTGGCGCGGCGGCGGCGAGGCGAGAAAGAGCGGGGAGAGAGTGGTGGCGAGGCACAGAGTGGGGAGAGAGCAGTGGCAAGGCACAGAGCGGTGGGAGGGCGTTGGATTTTATAAAGTGTGCTGGACGCCGCGCGCCAAAACTAGCGCATGTCCGACCACTTTTTCCCGCGCGCACGATCCTTTCCCGACGTCTGTGCTATCTCTACTCTCTTCTCTACTATTATATTTATTTTATATTTAATATTTATCTCTACTTCTTTACTCTCTACTTTCTTTCTCTACTCTTATAAAAAACAGAGTTGGTGATGATGGTGTGCCTTCCATCCTGCAATATAGGCCATCCGATTTATATCTGATAGATAGGAACGAAACAATGGCAATTTTGCACAAAGATATCCACACCCCTCTCCAGAATTGCAAATAAGGCCTTCCCTCGTTCACCCTTTTCTGCCACAAGATAAACTACTCATACAAATGCATCTTGATGTGTGCAACGCATGGGCATCTTGCTAGTTTTAAAAAACTTTCCATCACTTGCCACACTATTGGTTGCAGATGAAAAACCTACCCAAGCACAGCGCGATCCAGGAGCTACGCACAATTACAAGCTGATATTATGTTAGACAATGGAGTCTATAACCAATTACTTCTACGGGAACAATAGAACCCAAGAAATTTGAAGGGTAGGTATGAACAAAATTGGAACAGCACATGTACTGCTAAGTGATTCAATACACACATTACCTGTCGAGGAGGAGAACGATGGTCGCGGCGGCCTTTGTGAGTCATGGTCGGCAACGGGAATCAGTTCATTGTCCATGATAGTGGTGCTTCTGCGCTTGGCGTCGGCTTTCGGGAAGCAGATCCGAGACCGTGGAAGACGGTTCCGGGGAAGAGGCTCCGTGTACGACGACGACGGTGGACCGGCTCCAGTGCGGTGTACAAGGACGTCGATGAGGCAGATGCGCTGCGGTGGACGAGTGTAGCGATGTAGAAGGGGATAGAAAATGGGGAGTATTCAGGTGTACTACTCTGGGTGCCGGGGTGGGGTTGGCTGGGTAGGGTGAACCCGAAGTTATGAAAACAGCCCCTACCAAGCGTCATCCATAGGCCTGTTCCGAAGGCTATGATGGTAACTTCCCACTGCTCAAATCAGGGTCGCGGGAGATTTTCCCGCCGACCTCAAAATTTTGTGACACTGAACTCCCTGTGTGGCGTGCTGGGTGATTCGGCTAAGCAATTAGCGAGTAGTACTAGTAAACTCTGCATATTAGTAGGTTTAACCGAAGTCAAACTTCCTAAAGTTTGACCAAGTTTATAGAAAATATAAACATTTACCATAACAAATATGTATGTTGTGAAAGTACATTCAATAATGAATATAATGGTATTTATTTGTTATTGTATATGTTAATATCTTTTATAAACTTTCTGAGAGTTTAGAAAACTTGACTTTGACCAATGCTAATACGCGGACTTAAATAAAAACGGAGGGAGTACACATTTGTTTTCTTAGTTTGTAGTGTATTAGTTGAAATTGTGAAATAAATATATTAGGCTACTGACTTCGAATGTAATGGTCTATACAATTCAATAGTTACAATCATTGTCGAATTCCAAGATGTATACAAGGTTATAGTACTTCACAACATGCTCAAACTCACATAATCCCAGTCAAATGAGAATCTAAATGCATTTCATAGTTATTACTTTGTAGGATGCAACAAAACCAACCATAACTCTACATCAGCCACTATAAAAGCAACATTTTGAACATATCCCAATGTGTGAATGAAACGTGCAAAAAGAGCTTGCGAAGATGGAGCAGATAGGGTGGGAAAGATTGTATGTATGTGGACGAGAGAGTAGGGGACAAACCTAATGAGACAGAGAGAGAGATAGAGAGAGAAAGAGAGAGGAAGAAGTTAGGCCCGTGAGACAGATGGAGACATGTAATATACGTGAGATGCGTGTGCATCCGGATTCTGTACATGTGGAAGGAGAAGAGACAACAGGTTTAATGAGAGAGCTGGAAAAAATATGGACGAGAGGGGAAGGATCTCGTGGGTCGAGGGATTGATAATTTTGTGCGGGGGAGAGAGGGATTGGTAATTTTGTGCGAGAGAGAGGGTGGGGGGAGGAGTCAGTTAGCCGTCATCACATCATCCTGCTTCCAAATGGCCCCGCATTCTCTAGCGCATGTGGTCGCCGTCTTCGATCTCCTCGATGCCCTCTTGGAAGATTGAGGTATTGTGCATGCTGGGGTGCAGAGAAGCACAAGTGAGAGTGGTTGACATATAACCTTGGATGGGGATGAATTGTGTGCTCGGGGGAGGGTGTGTGTGTGTGCTGTGATGTGTGTGTGTGTGTGTGTGTGAGAGAGAGAGAGAGAGAGATATTGAGATAAAACAAACCTAAGGAGAGAAATGTGTGTGTATGTGACGGAAAGCTACATGCTAAACAGGGTATTCACGAAGAGATTGTGCGTGCGAGATAGAGAGCGATGTGTGGGCCTTGAGGTGGGCAGGGGCTGGGTGAGGGTGTCAAAATGTGCACGTTGATGCATGTGTTACATGCGATCGTGCGAGGGACGGACGAATCGAGAGAGATGGTTGTTGTGTTACGGATGCTCCTCTCTCTCACACACACATACACAAGTAAAATAGAAGACCGTTCTTTCATGTATACACAACGTATCGGCATCTGTCTATGTCTCACTCATGCATGATCATTTGCACATTGAGACCTCTCTATGTCTCTATCACACGCACACCGTCTACACATTGCCCTTCCGCCACAACAAACACATGGACACATACACACGTTCTCTCTCAGTCACACACACAAAATCAGTATTAAAAAAAACTAGGGCGCACCTAAAATGTCCAAATCCAAATAAACACGAACTAGAGCTAAATTCAAATATATGGAAATATTATAGCGTCAAGAACTTTTCCAGGAAAAAAAGTTGAGTAATATTCGAGGATTGTTTTCACACACACAAAAAGGTTCGGTGAATGTGCTTCGAGCGCGACACGGTGACACACCGTTCGATCGACCGCACGCCCGCGGTTCACGTGCTCGCACAGGATTCCGTATCGTGGTTGTGGTAACTAATAAAAGCGCTGCCTAAGTCTAATGTTTACGTGTACTAGTACGGTTTTATTTTTAAGTTTGACCAACCATATATATAAAACTAAACTAAGCTCCCATGCATGCACTCATCAATATGGCACCGCTGCCGTTGTGCATGTCGGCGCCCTTCTGCTCCGGCCAACAATTTCTCACCCATCACCACCGTGTCGCTGCCATCCCTATGCCATGAAGCCGAAGGCTCGCCCGCTCACATTGTCAGCAGTCCTTCCTCGCGATACCGACGCGCTGCCAAGCACACGAGCAGCTGGTGGAGCCGCGTCTATGCACGCAGCGTACGAAGAGGAGGATTAGAGCATGTCATTGTTGTCTCCGCCCGCGCGGAGGAGTCACGCATGGTGGCTGTTGCGGCGGAAGCCGGTCACGCGCGCGTCGAGCCCGCAAACTGGGCGCGGACACGGAATCTACCTTAGAGACCTTGAATGCCACGTGGATGCTGCAATCTGAGGGAGCAATTTGGGTCAGTCGACTCTTGTGAGCCGTTTGATGCAACATGGATGGCTAGAAGGGCTTCTTCAACCTCCGAAATTGATGCACGTTTCATCTTCTCAGCCCGCCACACGCCTAATCTCCTGCCTCCGCCGCCCGGCCCTCCCCTGAACCACCTACCGCCGCCACCCCGCCCTCCCCTGAACCGCCTGCCACCGCCATGCTCCCCCCACCCCGCCATCTGTTTAACCCCAGTCACGATCTGAATTTTTTCCGGCGAACTGCATTCCACACCCAACACTCATAAGATAGATCATGGGCACCCTGCCACCCTAATATAGATACTGGGGTAGCTTCTCTGCCGTCTTCTTCCTTAGCTCAGTCGAACTTCTTTCACGAATCGACTGACCCAAATTATACTACTAGTACGAACGTATTAAGTACAGTAGGAACACGAAGATACGAGCAGTAGTACCAACTGCAAGAAGAACAGTAGTAAGACATGGTACTAGTACTACTGTATGTACTAAAGAGTTCAAATAACGAGAAAGAACATAAACATAGTTCTGCTGGGGCCTCAACACAACACACCCTTGAAAATAAACTAAGCAACTAGTCCGCTTGACACTGCAGTAGAACCAGCATGAGCGACGACACTAACACCTACTCGGAGTCCAAGTCCACGTCCTCGACTTCGTCCTCGTCCCTCTTCCTCTTCCTCTTCGCTGACGATTCTTTGCTTGAACTGGAAACTGGGCTCTTCTTCTTCATCCAACCCTTGTAGATATTAAACAAAGGTAGGCATCCATTGCTGCGTACAGGATGTGATCTTCATCTAATGTCTTCGACTCCCATGCATGAGGAAACTCGTGGTGACGTTTCTTCAGTTTAGCGTACCAAGGATCAATCATGGCTGCTACCAGGGTCAGCATTGAAGGCTGAGAGGAGAACACCAGGTTTGCCTTCTGGAGATCAAAGGGCTGGCCTACAATGAGGCCTATCTGACACAAGACATCCCTGTCGTTCCTAAAGTCTACAGTAACGAATTTCACTCTTTCATCCTTAAGGAAGTTCTTAAAATCCTGGCACTCAACATCGGCATGGCATATGTGGTAGACTAGCACACATTATGTACGCAAACCTGGATCACGGCGGGCTTCTTCTTCTCTTCCTCCTTTAGAATCTTCTCTCTTTCCAGGGCTGTGGTGTACTCAACATCTAGCCCAGCGACCCACTCATCCCTTGAACTGTTGAACATGCGTAAGAAGCGAGCAAGGCATGCTTTCACCGTCGCGGATCCACGTGTGTAGATGACGATGAGCTCATCGCCGGTGATGGCTCTAACCTGGTACTCAGCGGAGACTACGGAGATTTGGGAGGCCATGGATTTTGGAGGAGGGTTAGGAGAAGTTGAACTCGTGTAATGTGAAAGGACAGGACGACTGGGAGAGAACTGTCATAAGGTACTGTACTAGTAGAAGACGGGGACGAGTAGGGCGTGCGAATGGCGTGGGGTTGCTGGCTTGCCCGGTGGATAGACGGCTGCAAGCTCCCAAAGAGTTCTCGAGAACTATGCGGGACCCACTAGATGTCATGTCTAGTAGACCCATACCGTAGGCCTGACGGTATAGCTTCTACCTATTCGCACCCATGGCGGCACGTGGATGTAACTTCGCTTAATTCCGTCAACCGTCGCGCCTCCCAAGACCTTCGCCTCCCTCACGCGGTCGCGCCCTTTGAGACTTCGACCGGCTATAAATGAGCAATTTTTTTCACCATTAAATCCGTCTCGACGAGATCTTCAAAACTAGATCCCATGTTGATATGTTTCAACGAAAAAAAATTGCCCAAAAGTTGCCATGACGTTTACACTGTAGTTGCCATAGTGCTTAAACTAAAGTTCCCATGTGGCAATTTTAGTTTGTAGATCATGGCAATTTTAGTTTTTCGATGATGGAAATTCCAGTACTTTGACCATGAAGATATTTTTTTATGAACCATGGAAATTTTAAGTGCATGTATCATGACAATTTTATTTTATGGTGCATGGCAAGTCTAGTTTCTTAATTCCTCATTTTATAATATGTCAAAATTTACTTTTAAATGTAGAAGAAAATAGCTGAAACATATCATGGCAACTTCAGTGTAAACATCATGACAATTCATGTGCAACAGACATGACAACTTTTAACCAAAAAAATTTCGTCGAAATATATTGATATGAGATCTAGTTTCAAAGATCTTGTCGCGAGGGATTTAATGGTGAAAACAGATCTTCAATCGGATTTTTCATTTAAGAGATAAAACATTTTAATAACAGAAAATCCAAAAAGATTTCCACATGCATGCGTGCGGTGACATGGCGTAGTATGTGTGCTATAGGGCGTGTGGGCGGGTTTGGCTCCCACCACACGTGTGGGCGTTAGCGTTGTCCTACATTTTTCTATAAGTTTGGTCAAAGTAGAGGTACATTGACTTCAGACAAAACTTAAATGCACAATGCAGACTAGTTCCTCCGTCCAGGTGCATGCCATGTCCTATCTTGTCATCACAACAAGGTTAGCTATTACAGTACTACTACCTCCCTTCTAGTTTAAAGGGCTCGTTTCAAAAATTTCACCTACTCTTGGCAAGATAGAGGCGGTGGAATAGTTTTTGTAGTCTGCAAAAGTACTCAACTAATGTTGACATTCTTCACAAAAAATGTGTTTACCAATGCATGCATGAACACTAGTTACTCTAACCGCCCTCTCTTCTGTAATTCTTTGCCACATCAACATGTTTGCTATTTCCATGTGCATGATACCAGCTAAGATACCACCATTATGGCTAGCCTTAATCATCTCATGCAATAATTTAGTGCACCTTGAAATATGAACATGTGTGGGGCGTGCATGTTTTTAATGACTTGAGACTATACCTAGCCCGGCATGCAAGATGACTTATTATGCACCGTTCCCCATACCTGCAGGAAGCTCGTTCGTCTCCAAATCTTTTCCTCTCCATGTGTGGAAACAATATGCCTGCCAGACTCTCCTTCTCCCTCTGGCGGTTCCACCACTCCACCCCGTGTGGCAAAAATCTGCATGCATGACTCTCCTCCCCTCGCGCTCGTCCAATCAGTTGTGACCAGCAATAATTCCACCCCTTCCCTCCCCCGTAATTTACTCCAACAAATATGCCCATGTAGCTGTTACGTTAATCATGCAACATATCTTCCGGGACGCTGCTTCAGTTACTTAACTGCAGGTGCATTGGGTCACGGACATGTGGGCCCAACAAGGGTCTGGCCCACATGTCAGTGATGCAACTGGACCTGCAGTTAAGTCAGTGCATCTTAGTCCATATCTTACGTAGGTGTGCCATTGCTCGCTATAAATACTGCGCCTCCCATGCCATTTGGAAGAACACTCATGTTCATCGCTATCTCCTCCCCCTCCCTCCCACGGCATTTGGAAGAACGCTCACGTTCATCGCTATCTCTCACCATGGCATCGCCCCTCCCAAGCCCTAGGCGCCCCTCGCTGCACTGCCCAGACGGTCTCGCTGTTCCGTTCCTCGCCGCCACTAGTCAAGGAGGAGGCATCGATGTTCCACTCCTCACCGCGACACATCCAGGTGGACGCATCAGCATTCCCAATCTCGCCAGCACGCGTGTCGGAGGACGCGTCATCTCCCCGCTACAAGCAGAACGCCGCGCCGCCCACCGAGCCCCCCAACCTTGATGATCTATTGAAAGAAATGGATGTCACCATGTGGGAGGCTTTGTCGCCGGCAGAGCACACCAAAATAGAGGCGGAGAAGGAGGCCGAGGAAGAGAAGAGCGCCACGGGGCAAGCTGCCTGACAGGTCTATGTCAAGTCCGAGAGAGTCAGGAAATTGGCTCTTTGGCAGAAGACTCGTGCAAGGGCTGTGAGGGTGGCGGAGGACGCCCGTGCCAAAGCCCTGAGTGCAGTTGGGCCCAAGCGCCTCATCTACTCTTGGCGGTACGTGCACCGGGTGCACGCTTCCAGCAAGGAGGAGTACCTATTGGCGCCGGATAACCACACCAGTGAGACCACGCTCGCCCGCCGGCAAGCCGCCAATCAGCACCTCATGAATTGCAGGCTGAGGAAGAGGCATTGTATTGGCGCGCTGGGAAACGGCCGCGCACCAGGGCACTCGTGGCGTGCCGCAAGCACTCCTGCGAGCGTTGTGGCTTTTAGTAGGAGTATAATTTAGTTTCGTAAGGTGATCTCATTAGTTTTGGGACGCAAATGATAAATCCCGAACGCCCAGGAATTATTAGCATCCTTAATTAAGTACTAGATGACCCGGTGCGCCAAATGGCGCAGAGACCCATTTGAAACCATGTTTGTGTTGAGAAATATTTGCCATTTTTAGTAATTTTATGTTTGATAAAGTATAGAGAACATGTCAAACCCAAAGTGTTTTGAACGTGTATTTGGACAATGTGCCATTTGGCTCTATGTTACCCAAGTAAGGTGCAAGGTCCAAATTCAAGCATCAAGGGTAATGATTCTAAACCTTTTGTAACAGAAACGTTTGCATTTGTTAGTAACTTCGAGTTTTAGCACTGAGGGTAATAATTCTAAACCTTTTATATGAAAAATTAAGGAATACCTATGTTCAAACTATATACCATGTGAAGCTAATTTAAACTGCGCAAGTTGAAATATTTAGAGACCGATCATAAAATTGCCGGCTCCACTCTACTGCAACGCGAGGGCCGACTTGCTGCACCTTCCCCCACATAATTGGCCAGAAGGTATTTTAAAAAGTTGAATTGTCTACATTAGTATTTCTTAGACACCATATAGGATATGAGAGGATAGTAAAAAAATTGGTTACCTTAGCTATCTAAGCCTTATGAAAACTGCAATCTTGAAAGAGGAATACAACATTAGAAATCTTAATGTTGTCCTGAATAGTGTATTCGTCTAAATATGTAGTTGATCACCCGGTGCAAAGTAAAAAACTTCTCATGATATACCACTGGGAACCTAAAAGCAAGTGATCACACATACAACCATTCCAAGGGAAAATGCTTAAACTCACAACTCAAACAAATTACTAACAAGACCATGTATGATTTTGCATCTTAGAATCTACATAAAACAGAACAGTGCAGGTAACCTCTACCTAAATCTCACTACTAACTTTATTCAAACATTTATTCCTAGATCGTCCGTACTCCTATGTACAAATCATGCAATATCTATGTCTAAATCAATGCCAATGCATGCACATGCACAAGTCTGAACTAAACAACATATATGATATAGCATAATTATATGATCTAAAATAGATGCATGATCAGGGGAGAAGATGGTGAAGCCAAAGATGACCAACTGAGATTGGGGAACGACGACCGGCGAGCAGAAGCCCATAGTGATGGCCGGCTCCATTCGACCATGACACGAGCAACACCGGAGCTCCGGCTTGGCTGCTCCTTCCCCATGCCCGTCCTACTCATCCTCCCGTGCTTCTCCACACCAAGCATGAAATATGTACCCAACATATAACATAGGTCGTTGTGTATAAGAAACAAAAAGTAGTTTGCATATACAAGGATAATACAGGAACAACCGTGATTGTGTGTGTGTGTGTGTGTGTGTGAGAGAGAGAGAGAGAGCATTGTAAGCATTGTCCCAGTACACATTTATAGGAATGAAACACACACAGTTCAGCTGCTATATAGGGTAATATCTTTCCATTCATTATGAGCATTGTGATGTTTGCTGCCGAACTTCGTGATGCGAAAGTATATATAAATACACGTATATCATTGCTGCCTAGGTTTAGAGCCATGCAAATTGTCGGGGAAACTGATCCACGAACACCTATGGGACCGGCGGACCGAGCCCCTTTCGGTTCGGCGGGGGCGGAGGTCGCACGAAGAGCAGATCGAGGCGAGGCACACGAGCAGTTTACCCAGCTTCGGAGCTCTCCGGAGAGATAATACTCCTACTGCTACTTGTCTGATTGTATTGTGTTCTTGCTCTAGAGAGCTAAGTGTTTTCTGGCTTCGAAATGATCCGAGCCTCCCGAACTAGTCGAACTCAACCGAACCCCGTCTACATTGCGCATGGGCCTCCTTTTATATGCACAAGGGGTCGCTGATAGGTGGCAACATAGAGAAGGGCAAAAACGTAAAGAGAGAGGTGGTTGGTACAGCCACTTGTACAGTGCTTTCTACCTAACCCTGACGGCAGGGGACAAGGGCATTAAATGCCCGTCTGTGTCGCCTAAACAGTGTAGAAAAGGACCATCAGGGGCGCCACCGTCTGCCACGATGGCGATCTTGTCAGCATCGCATGCCACCGCTTACCGCTGGCTGCACAGCCTTCCGCCACGCGAGCCTGGAAAGGCCCCCAGGACGACACATTGGTGGATGCGCTGGAGCATGGGCATTGGGTGGCCGCTTGCCGCGGCAAGCGTCTTGCCGCGGTCGTGGTCTTGTCGCGCCCGGAAGCTTGTCGCTCGCCGAGCCTTGCCGGGACGCGTGGCGCGTCGCGGCAAGTTCCTTGAGATGCCTCGGTTGGCCTTCCCGGCAAGCTCCTCTTGCCGGGGCCTTGTCCTCTTGACTTGAATACTTTGTTCTTGAATGGCTCCAAAGGAGCCACGGAGTACCTTGGCGGTCACCCGGCAAGCCCTTGCCGCGGGGCGCTGCAACTGCCCGTGCACAAGTTCCGGGTACTAGGGTACCCCTATTCTAGTACACCGACAGGAGCCCCGGGCCTGGGCCACACACGGTGCCGAGCGCTGTTGGGCCAGGCCCAAAACAGGGCACGGGCACGCGCGGCCCGGGTAACACCGAATCTTGCCCCGTACCCACCGCGCCCTCCCCCAACGGCACACGTTGAATGCGGCATCGTGGGAGAGATCGTGGGGGTTCTTTATTCGGAAGGGCGAAACGTCCGCCCCCTCCCTCTTTATAAGCAGGGGAAACAGGGGCAGTTTCCCCACTTCGCCGTTTGTTGCTCCAAGTCCAAAAATCTCCGCCGCTCCCCCCTCCTTGAAGCAGAAAGAGAGCAGCGCTCCGCCCCCCGTCGCCACCAGCACCACCAACGCCGTCGACCTCCTCCGCCACTTCCGCCATGGCTCCGAAAGCCGACAAGGGAAAGGGCGTGAAGTCGGCTGAGGCGCAGCGGCTCGCAGCGCTGCGGAAGGAGCGGGCCATCTTCCCCCCTCAGCTCGGCGCCAAGGAGCTGAGGGAGTATTATTACCTTTTCTGGTCGACGGAGACGCGTGCGCACCCGCGCACGAGGGTACTCCCGGCCACCGCATCGGAGCTGGCTCCAAACGGGTACCCATTCTTCGCGCTATTCTTCTATTGCGGGCTCTGCCCGCCGTTCTCGGAGTTCTTCTGTGATATCATGAACACATACGGGCTCCGCCTCCTAGATTTCACCCCCAATGCTGTCCTAACCATGGCAGTTTTCGCACATTTGTGCGAAAACTTTGTCGGAGTCCACCCCAATGTAGCCCTTTTCCGCCACTTCTTCATGCCTCGGGTCGAGAGAGGAGAGCCGCTTGCCGGAGGGATCGCCTGGATCTCGAGAGTCGGCAAGAAGGAAGCGTATCTGGAGGGTGAGCTTCGCAGCAAATGGGAGGAGTGGAGAGCGGAGTGGTGTTGGATTGTTGAGGAGAACCCGCAGCCGTTCACTGCCGTGCGCCAAGCCCCAATAGTACGCGGCAATGATTGGAGCAACGTGGCCCCGGAAGACGATAGGCTGAAGATCGCAGTCACCCGAATCTCCGCCTTAGGCTTGCCAGGCTCAATGTAGGCGCTGTCGGCGCATATTTTCTTCGCCTCCGCATTGCCCCCCTTCAAGAGAGAGGGAGACCTGCCTGGGAGTTCAAGAACTCGGCGGACATCATGAGGCTGCGCCCGGGCCTCAACTTCAATTTCACCGTCCTGGAGCTGGATGCAACGCTCCTGGAGCTGTTCAAACGCGACCCTCATCACCCATTCCTGTTGCCGAGGAGCGTCGTTCCGCTGTGCAACAATTCTTCACTTGACCGGATCCGCGCGATGATGCCGTTGTGCGATTCGCACGGAATCGCCCCAACTTGGCAAGAGCCTGCGGATGACGTCGTGCGGGCATTCTTCGACAGCCTGGAGGAAGTGCCGATCCGCGCCGACGAGTAGAGGAGCCTCACCCGTGACACTACCGACGCGGAGCTGCAGCGCATCGCCACTAGGGCGGAAGAGGCTGCGGCAGCAGCTGCCGCGGGTGAGTTCGGGTTCACTAAGGAGGAGGCAGAGGCAGCAAAGGCGGCAAGCCTTGCCGAGCGTGAGGAGTTCGCTGGCGAGGAAGATCTTGCCGGCCCTGAGGCTGAGCCGAGCGAGCCCGGCGAGGAAGAGCCCGAGCCTTCAGACAGCTTGCCGCAAGTGGAGCCCCCGGCTGCACCAAGAAGGCATCTCCGCAGGGCCGGTGACGTAGCGGGGCAGTAGACGGGTCAACAGCCGCCGAGCCGCGCGACACGCTCTACCGCGGCAAGCACCGTTGCCACGGGAGCGCCTCCCGCCGCAGCGGCAACTGGAGTGGGACCTTCCCGGTCCACCGCTGCTGCTCCTGCCAAGCGGGCAAGGGAGCCCACTCCTCCGCCTCGTCGCACCGGAGGCGAGCCAGACTTCGATCTCTCCGCGCTCAGCTCCGATGACGAAGAAGAAGAGTAAGCTTCCTTGCTGTCCTCCTAGTTCTTCAATCTTGTCGCTCTTATTCTGTATCTGACTTGCTTCGATCTGAATCCATTCCTTTTCAGGACGCTGGCCCAGAGAGCGGCGAAGAGAGCCAAGGCCTCGGTGATCGTCATCGAAGACGATCCCACCGTGTCGGCAGGGGGCGTGCCTGAGCCCACATTGACGGACCTGGCCATTACTCCCCAGAGCAGCCCCCAGCGCAGCCCCCAGCGTAAGTTTATAATTTACTTCCCACCATCAGGTGCGCATGGGTGCTCTTTTCTCTTAGTGATATCTTGATTGTTGGATCTGTGTAGGAGCAGAGCAGCCCCACCAGGAGGGCCCGGAAGCCGCCCCCGAAGCGCCATCTGCTTCGACTATGCCGCCAAGGGAGGAGTCCCCGGCAAGGGAGCGCTCTCCGGCAAGGGAGAACTCTTCGGCAAGGGCCAATTCTCCGGCAAGGGACGACACCAGTGATCCTCCGGCGGCTGAGACTGCGACCACAGAGCCCATCACAGGTAATCCACTTGCCTAAAAACTTGCCCTTGGGTTTTTGTTCTTCTGACTTTGTTTTTGCGTATTTGCTTGACTTCTCTCCATTCTTGGTTCTTCATATCCATCCACCACTGAGCCGATGGAGACCGAAGCCGCTGAAGGAGAGGCCGGCGCTGATGAACCCGCCGGCGAAGAGGCCGCCAAGGCTGCCACCGCAGAAGCCGGCGAGGGGATCCGGTGGTCGTACTGACGGCCCTGAGGCCGCAGGAGCGCCAGGCGCTGCACCGACCGCCAATCCTCCCGCCGCTGCCGCAGAGCCAGACTCCAAGGAGCCCCAGCCCGGCACCTACTTGAAGGTCGGCGATGGCGTCTTTATCAAGCTCCCCTGGGCTTCGAGCTCCAGGGCGCCGGTCGAGGGAGAAACCTTCAACGGAGAGGTGCTCGCCTCCGCCGGATTGATGCTGGTTGACGCGCCGAGCAGCAGCGAGGAGCCCGAAGAGGAGCGGCTGCTGCGGAAGCTGACGTCGCTCTACCGCGCCCGACAAGCCAAGCTGGCTTCCCGAGAAGCGCTTGTCGCGAGGGCGGGAGTTGATATCGAGAAGCGCACGGAGGAGCTCCGGGATCTCAGGTAGGAAACTCACCGGAGCTTGGCGGAGGAGCGGGAGCAAGTCGCCGAGGAGAGGAAGGCCTTCCTCCTTGCGAAGGCCGAGGTTGAAGAACAGCAGCGGCTTGCTGCCGAGAAGTTATCTACGCGGGAGGGAGAATTGGCGCAGCGCAAGGTGAACCTTGACAGCCACGAGGAAGAGCTCGTCGCGCGGGAGCAAGCAATTGGAGGCGCTCTCCAAGAAGCAAGGGATGCCACCACGGCTGCCGAGGCCGCCAAGAAAGAGCTGGAGGCAAAAGTGGCGTAGCTGGAGGCCAATCTCCGGACGAGCGGCGAGGAGCTCGCCGCGCTCAAGCGCGAGCGCAAGAAGGATGCTGCTGCCCACGGTGAGCTTCAAGGTCTTCTCGCGGAGAGGAGCAAGGAGCTCAGCGCCGCCAAGGACTCCAACGCGGATCTCGAGCTGAAGCTGGCCACGCTGACGCAGACGCTGGACGCCGCCAAGGAGCCAGAGGTGGCCTTGTCGGAGAAGATCAAGGCCGACGAGGCGCTGCTGGCGAGCATCGCCGTCACCCAGAACTGATTCAGGGAGACGGTGGAGCACTGGACCGAGGGTCTGGTGAATATTGCCGCAGTCATCGACGGGGAGCTGGCGCAGCTGGGGATGGAGGACTTCGGGTACTCTTCCGACGAGCATCTCCAACCTAGCGCCAAGCTTAGTTTGTTCTTCAAGGGCGTGGCGATGGCCCTCCAGCGGATTCGGGAGAAGATCCCAAAGCAGCTGGCCGACGAGTCGCGCAAGATTTGCGCGGGAGTTCTTCAGAAGGTGCTGGTGAAGGTGGCTTTCCGCAACCCGGGCCTCAACCTGACCAACGTCCTCAGATCCCTGCCGCTCGACGCCGATCTGGAGGCACTCAAGGCCCTTGTCGCACCCATTGTGGACAAGGTGAGCGAGATCAGGAGGGTTGAGGGTGGTCCCATAGACTAGGCCGCCCGCTTTATCTTTTTCCTTGCCGCTGTTATTCATGTCATGGGAACAATGTGTTAGAGCTGCGACAAGTTATCTTGTAATATAACTTCATTTTAGATGATGATCACTATGTTATTTCCTTTACTAGATCCCTTGCTTTGTATGTTTTTACCCTACGCTTTTAGGGAACTTGTCGGCGCAGGCACCCGAGCCGCGAGCGCTGAGTGCGGGACGTCAGCAGCCTGCTGGCGGTGCCGCTCCGACAAGAAACCTTGTCGTGACTAGTTGCAGCATACTTAAGTCATTGAGCGGACTCGAAACAAAGTAAGCGCGCATCTAGCTACGAGTTGGTTCCTCCACGCACAAGTTTTCCACACAAAGCAGAGTCGTTCGAGGAAGATAACTTAAAAATTAAAACTAATTGCTCAAACTTTGGCAACTTAGCTTTTCTATCGTTTGCTTCCCGGCAAGGCGAATCTTCCTTAAACGACGCCTGGTCCACACCATTATCTTCTCCTTCCCCCCCGGCAAACTTGTGTGCGAGGGAACCTTCCTTTCCTTTGTTTGAGAAAAAGAAAGAAGAGAAACTAAAGATATGGGGCCTTTCGGCTCGTTATTGCTTACCGGGGATAGGTGCTGCACAAAGTGTCAGATAAAGCATGCAAATGTAAAGTAAAAAGCATGAAAGTGACAAGATGTGCGAAGCACATAAGCTTTACTTATGCACGGGATCTGCGCCCGGCTTTATACAAAGGATTACATGCAACAGCGGCAAGACTTGTACAAAAGGTGGTTGCCGGAACAGGTTCCGGCAACCGCGCCCTACGGTTAAAACTTACAAAGATGCTCAATGTTCCAGGAGTTGCTCACCGGAATGCCATCTTCGGTCTCAAGGCGGACAACGCCAGGCCTAGTGACTCGTTTCACCCGGTAAGGGCCTTCCCACTTTGGCGTCAACTTGTTGGAATTCTTGGCGGACTGAACGCGTCGAAGAACAAGGTCACCTTCCTCGAAGCTTCTGGCATTAACTTTGCGGCTATGGTAGCGGCGCAAAGCTTGCTGGTATCGAGCAGCTCGTACAGCAGCCTGAAGACGATCCTCCTCAAGGAGCAGCGCGTCATCTTGTCGCAGCTGCTCTTGCTCAAGCTCATCATAAGCGAGCACTCGAGGTGACCCGTATACGAGTTCCGTGGGGAGAATTGCCTCCGCTCCATAGACCAGAGCGAAAGGCGTCCGGCCAGTGGCTCGATTTGGCGTCGTTCTGATCGACCAAAGAACCACCGGCAGCTCCTCGATCCAGTTTCTTCCGCACCTGCGCACCCTGTCGAAAGTCCTGGTCTTGAGCCCACGCAGCACTTAAGCATTTGCCCTCTCCGCTTGACCGTTGCTTCTCGGATGAGCAACAGAAGCGAAGCAGACCTTGGCTCCAAGGTCTTGGACGTACTGCATGAAGGTGCGGCTCGTAAATTGTGTGCCGTTGTCGGTGATGATCCTGTTAGGGATCCCGAAACGGCAAACAATTGACCTGAAGAACTTGACTGCTGACTGTGCTGTCACCTTCCTCACTGGTTCCACTTCCGGCCACTTCGTGAACTTGTCGATTGCAACGTACAAGTACTCGAAGCCCCCGACTGCTCGGGGGAAGGGGCCGAGGATATCGAGCCCCTAGACCGAAAATGGCCAGGATAAAGGGATCGTCTGGAGAGGTTGAGCTGGCTGATGAATCTGCTTGGAATGGAACTGGCACGCTTCACACTTGGTTACTTGTGCAGTTGCATCCTGGAGGGCTGTCGGCCAAAAGAAACCTTGCCGGAAAGCTTTGCCGGCAAGTGCTCTTGCGCCAATGTGGTGACCACATATGCCTCCATGTATCTCTGCCAACAGCTTCTGTCCGTCTTCCCGGCAAATAAACTTCAATTTCACACTGTTGAGTCTTCTTCTGTACAGTATGTTGTCGACAAACTGGTACATACTCGACTGCCGGGCTACTTTTTCCGCTTCTTCTTGCTCTTCGGGAAGTTCTCCTGTCTGAAGGAAAAGGACAATCTGCTGTGCCCATGCTGGAGCTTGCGGCTCGACAACAAGGACTAAAGGCACCTCTGCTGCTGCGGGAACATCCGCTTCTACGGCGAGAACCTGCGGCTCAGCCGGAGCTTGATGTTCCCCGGCAAGCTTGCCGGAGCAAAACTTTTCGGGAGCGTTTGCTTCAACGGAACAAGCACTAAGACTTGCCGGAGCAAACTGCTCCTCAGCACTCTTGGTGTTGATCTTGGGGACCTTCTTGGCGGCGGCTTCGGGGAGCTCTGCCGGAAAGTAGTCACCGGAAACCAACTTTCTCTTCTTGATCTGTCCAGTTGATGGTGTCACGAATGGTTGAGTCAGCTTGAGCACAAAGATCCCTGGTTCCACAGGTAACTTAAGTGCGGCGCACTTTGACAGGCCATCAGCAATGTCATTCTGAGCTCTTGGAACATGTTCCATCTGTAGGCCGTCAAAGTACTCTTCTAGCTTTCTCACTTCATCAACATAAGCTTCCATCAATGGACTCTGGTAACTCTTGTTCACTTGGCGGACGACAAGCTGTAAGTCTCCCCTGACAATGAGTTTCTTAATCCCAAGGTCTACCGCGATCCTGAGACCGGCAAGCAAGCCTTCATACTTTGCAGTATTGTTTGTTGCTTGCTCCTTGGGAAAGTGCATCTAGACTACGTACTTGAGGTGCTCTCCGGTGGGTGCGACAAGCAGCACGCCCGCACCGGCGCCTTGCAGCGAGAAGGCACCATCAAAATACATCAGCCACTCTTTGCTTGCTTCCTTGACGGGGATGCTCGTCTCTGGAATTTCTTCATCTGGTGTTGGCGTCCACTCTGCTATGAACTCTGCCAATGCTCTGCTTTGGATAGTTGAAGTGCTTTCAAACTTGAGGCCAAAGCTTGACAGTTCCAGTGCCCACTCGACAATCCTGCCTGTTGCTTCTGGATTTTGCAGTATCCTCTTCAACGGAAAGCGAGTGACAACTGTGATCTCATGTGCTTGCAAGTAATGGCGCAGCTTTCTCGAGGCCATGAGAAGACCGAAAAGCAACTTCTGCACACCGGAGTACCTTGACCTAGCCCCCTGCAAAAGGGAACTGACAAAGTAAACTGGGTGCTGCACCATTCTCTTCTGTACCTCCTTGTGTGTCTGCGCAGATCCATCTTTGTCGGGACCAGAGCTTGCCGGACCAGAGCTTGCCGGTGAAGCCCCTTTCTTGTCGCTGGATGCATCTGACGTGGTTGCTAGCTCATCATGTGCCTCCCTCTCCGCCACTAACGCAGCACTAACCACTTGATTGGTTGCCGCTATATACAGCAGCAACTTCTCTTGTGGCCTAGGTGCGACAAGTGTTGGAGCGGAGGACAGGTATCTCTTCAAGTCCTGCAGCGCAGCCTCCGCTTCCGGAGTCCATTTCACTGGACCTGCCTTTTTCAATATTTTGAAAAACAGCAGGGCGCGCTCAGCAGATCTAGAGATAAACCTGCTGAGAGCAGCCACGCAACCGGCAAGTCTTCGTACATTCTTGATGCGCTTTGGTGCTTCAATCTGCTCAATGGCCTTGATCTTGTCGGGATTGGCTTCAATCGCCCGCTGAGACACAAAGAACCCGAGAAGCTTGCCGGAAGGGACTCCAAACACACACTTCTTGGGGTTTAGCTTGAGGTTGATCTTGCGCAGATTCACAAAGGTTTCCTCCAAATCTTGGATCAGGGTTGCTTTGTCCTTGCTCTTGACCACTATGTCATCCATGTAGGCTTCCACATTTCTGTGCATTTGCGGCTCAAAAGTGTGATGGACTACCCTTGCAAATGTTGAACCAGCATTCTTCAAACCAAAGGGCATCCGTACAAAACAGTATGTGCCACATGGGGTAATGAATGCGGTTTTCTCCTCATCCTCTTCTGCCATGAAGATCTGATGGTATCCTGAGTATGCATCAAGAAATGAAAGCAAGTCACATCCGGCTGTGAAGTCAACAATCTGGTCGATGCGCGGCAAGGGAAATGGGTCTTTGGGACAAGCTTTATTGACATCGGTAAAATCGATACAAAGCCTCCATTTCCCATTGGCCTTGCGCACGACAACAGGATTGGCCAACCACGTAGGATGGAGCACTCCTCTCACAAGGCCTGCTGCTTCCAACTTCTTGATTTCTTCTGCGATGAATTCTTGGCGCTCCACTACCTGTTTCCTGACTTTCTGCTTGACGGGCCGCGCATGAGGACATACGGCAAGGTGGTGCTCAATTACTTTCCTGGGAACACCGGGGATGTCAGAAGGTTGCCATGCAAACACGTCGACATTCGCCCGCAGGAAAGCAACAAGCGCGCTTTCCTATTTAGGATCGAGCGTGGCACTGATGGTGAAGGTACCACCAGTGCCGTCCTCCTTGGCGGGCACCTTCTTGGTCTCTGGTGGAGCTGCCATTGCCTTCTTACACTTGCCGGTGGAGCTCGATGGTGCGTCCTCGACGGTAGCGCAGCACTCCGAAGAGGTGCGCTTGCCGGAGTGGGCATCAGAACTCTTGCCGGACTTAGTCTTCTTCTTCCCCCCGGGAGCTTGAGCGGCAAGTGACTTGCGATCTATTGCAGCTGTTGCCTCCCAGTAGATCTTGTTGGCGCAGATAAGGGCATCCTTCTTGTCACCAGGGACAGAGATGATGCTTATCGGGACTGGCATCTTCAGTATGTTGTATGCATAGTGAGAGGCTGCCATGAATTTGGCAAGTGCTGGACGACCGAGTATCCCATTGTAAGGCATTGGGAAGTCAGCAACGTCAAAAGTGACCCTCTCAGTTCTGAAGTTCAGCTCGCTGCCAAATCTTACCGGCAACGTGATCTTCCCCTTCGGCTTGCTCCTTCCCGGATTGATTCCTTGAAATGTGTTGGTCTCTTCGAGCTCGCTATCAGGGATCTGGAGTCTCTGGAGCACTGCGGAGGAGATCAGGTTCAAGCCGGCCCCACCGTCAACTAGCATCTTAGTGACCTTGAGGTTGTGGATAGTTGGTGAAACCAACATCGGCAAGCACCCGACCGCAGTTATGCGATCTGGGTGGTCCTCAATATCAAAGATGATAGGCGTGCTGGAGCATTTCAGAGGCCTGCGCGACTCGACGGGTGGTTTTGCCGCATTGACTTCCCGCACCCATTGTTTGAGCTGGCGGTGAGAAGTATGCAGAGAAGCACCGCCATCAACGCACAGGACCTCTGTGGCTTTCTGGAACTCCTGCTCATCAGTCTCGTCATCATCCATGTCTTCGTCGTCGTCGTCATCTTCATCCTTGTCGCGGCCGCGGGGAGGTCTGTCTCCTTGCCGCTGCTTGGCCTTGCCGCGGCGTCCTCCTCGGCCGGGACGTTTCTTGCCGGATCCTCCTACACCTTCCTGGGCCTTCTCCTTGTCGCGCCGCTCGTATTCAGCCTTTTGCTGCTCAACAAGCTGCTCAACTTTCTTGCAGCTCTGGAGATCATGGCCCTTGGTGCGGTGGATCTTGCAATATTGTTTGTTCGTGCCGTCCTGCTTGTCGGCGACTGCCATAGCCTCTGCGGCAATCTCCTTGCCGGAGCCACCAGCTTTGGCTTTCTTGGCGCCACCTCCGTTGCCGGACTGCTCTACAACTAGCACCTCTTTGCCTTTCTTCTTTCTGTTATACCGTCGCCGGTTTTTCCTTGCCGGGGCAGTATCCTCACTGTCAGATCCTCCTGCTCCTATATTCTCTCCGGGGGGTCTCCTCCCTTCCTCAGCACGTGCACACTTGTCGGCCAGGGCATATAGCTCACTGACGTCTCTGATCTTGCACATCGCCATCTCCTCCCGCATCCTGCAGTTCCGCACGTTTTGATGGAACGCGCTGATTACCGCGGCAGGGTGGATGTCTGGGATGTTGTGCTGTACGTTGCTGAATCTCTGTATGTACTTGCGCAGGGGCTCTCCTTCCTTCTGGGAGAGTAGGTGAAGGTCACTCTCTTGGCCAGGAGGCTTGTGGCCGCCTGTGAAGGCGCCGACAAACTGATGGCACAGGTCAGCCCAGGAGGATATGGAGTTGTCCGGCAGGTGCATGAGCCAGGATCTGACGTTGGGTTTGAGCACCAGCGGGAAGTAGGTGGCAAGGATCTTGTCGTCTCGCCCCCCGGCAGCCTGCACCGCGATGGTGTAGATGATGAGGAACTCTGACGGATGCGTCTTGCCGTCGTACTTCTCCGGTACATCTGGCTTGAAATTCTTCGTGCTGGGCCACTGGACCTACCGCAGCTCACGAGTGAACGCAGGGCAACCTACCGCGTACGGCAAGTCACCTGGTTCTCCGGGCGCGTGCATGTCAACAGAGGGCCCAGCGCGCTTGTCGGATTGACGTCGCGCTTCTCTTCGGCGCTCGATGCGAGTACGAGCGTCTTCTTGCTGTCGTTCATGAAGAACTTGACGCTGTCGAGGTGGATCCGGCGAGTCGGCGATCTTGGCCTTCGGGGTGGAGAGTGCACGGTGGTTGCACCATCACCAGTTTTGTCGCCGTCGGCTCGCGCCTGGCAACCCTGCCGCGGCAGCGATGTATTCGGCTGCCGTGGAGTGTCGCCGTTGGCGTAGCTGATGAAGCTCTGAATGGTGGCCCTCCATTCGTCGATCTTGTCCGACGTCGGAGGGTAATCCAGGAGCAGTTGAGCTCGCACTAAAGCTTCCGCTGGAGTGGTGGGCAGCAGTGGCGAACGGCGCGAGGAGCGGGATGTGCTCGGACTCCTAACTATGTTAGAAGGAGCAGTATCCCGTCCAAGCAACCGTGCCTCACTCGTGCCAGCGTGTTGGCGTGCATGCTGGTCTTGAGCGCCTCGAGACCCACCAGCTTGATCTTGGTCCAACAAGCGTATGATACTACGAATACCATGACGCTGTCGGTCTTGCGCCTCCTGAGAGGGACGCGGCGGATGCGAAGACACCAATGTTTGTGCAGCCTTGTCCTTGGACCTGGCAGCACCGCGAGCTTCCTCGTCGATGTCTGTTCTTCCACCAGCGTCAACCCCACCACCCGTTTGTTCTGGTGGTGGTGAGATCGACGCGGACGGAGCCGCTGCCTCCGAAGCCTTCTTCTTCGGTGGCATGTCGATGAAGAAAATGAAGATCTAGCTCGTGTGAATGCCGGATCAGGTTCACACAATCTCGACGCCCCCTACCTGGCGCGCCAAAGATGTCGGGGAAACTGATCCACGAACACCTATGGGACCGGCGGACCGAGCCCCTTTCGGTTCGGCGGGGGGCGGAGGTCGCATGAAGAGCAGATCGAGGCGAGGCACACGAGCAGTTTACCCAGCTTCGGAGCTCTCCGGAGAGATAATACTCCTACTGCTGCTTGTCTGATTGTATTGTGTTCTTGCTCTAGAGAGCTAAGTGTTTTCTGGCTTCGAAATGATCCGAGCCTCCCGAACTAGTCGAACTCAACCGAACCCCCTCTACGTTGCGCATGGGCCTCCTTTTATATGCACAAGGGGTTGCCGACAGGTGGCAACGCAGAGAAGGGCAAAAATGTAAAGAGAGAGGTGGTTGGTACAGCCACTTGTACAATGCTTTCTACCTAACCCTGACGGCAGGGGACAAGGGCATTAAATGCCCGTCTGTGTCGCCTAAACAGTGTAGAAAAGGACCGTCAGGGGCGCCACCGTCTGCCACGATGGCGATCTTGTCAGCATCGCATGCCACCGCTTACCGCTGGCTGCACAGCCTTCCGCCACGCGTGCCTGGAAAGGACCCCAGGACGATACGTTGGTGGATGCGCTGGAGCGTGGGCACTGGGTGGTCGCTTGCCGCGGCAAGCGTCTTGCCGCGGTCGTGGTCTTGTCGCGCCTGGAAGCTTGTCCCTCGCCGAGCCTTGCCGGGACGCGTGGCGCATCGCGGCAAGTTCCTTGAGATGCCTCAGTTGGCCTTCTCGGCAAGCTCCTCTTGCCGGGGCCTTGTCCTCTTGACTTGAATACTTTGTTCTTGAATGGCTCCAAAGGAGCCACGGAGTACCTTGGCGGTCACCCGGCAAGCCCTTGCCGCGGGGCGCTGCAACTGCCCGTGCACAAGTTCGGGGTACTAGGGTACCCCTATTCTAGTACACCGACACAAATCAAATTGCGACAGATGAGATTTATGCCAATTAGCTCCCTTGAGAGCTAAACCTTCATATGTTCTACAATAGTGAAAAGGGAAGCTGTCGCCATCGCTGGTATAGACTAATGGCCTCTTGAGTGAACAAATATAAAAAATCTGCAACTGAGGTTGCTTAAATGTAAACATTTTCCCATGCACTCGTAGGCAGATTTGTAATGGGCAATGGCACGTAGTGTTTGCAATATCCAGGAGAAAAATCCCTCTCGACATCTCCTGCCTTGCCATGGCCGGTTGCACCTCGGGGTCTTGTAGGTAGTTCGAAGGGCCAGTACTCCTGTTTCTCCGTAGGATGGTCTTCAATAGGATTCAAAGTGAACAGGTTGGAGGTTCTATATAGCCTGTTGATCTGCTGATAATTAGGTAAAACTAGGCAAGAAAAGCAAATGATTGTCTCTGTATTGGCTTGTTTAATATCTGCTGTCTTGGTCATTGTAAGGGTAAAGTAAATTCATATAGGTGCATATCAAAGGTATTGAAAGGAAGGTATTCAGCAGGCCAAAGAAAAGACATGAAATATCTATTTTTTTGTTTGTAGACACATCATTAAACATCTTGTGTGCATGACAAAAATAGGAAGTATGTAAAATCTGGGAACTATCTAAGTGTGTTTACTACACAGTTTATTTTTGGTGAAGAATATATGCTCTGGGGCCTAATTACTTAGATCGAATGAAATATTAGCATAGTAAAGAGCAGAGAGCAGGAGAAACCAATGTGTAGACAATTAGTATGGAGAGGCTAGCTGGTACTCACCTGTGCTTTTCTGGTTTGATTAGGAATTTAGGATGCTGATCTTTAAAACTGAGGTAGTGCAGTACGACAATCAATATAAGATAGGAAGTGAGCCTGATAGAAAACGATGTCGGCGGCGCTAGATGACCCGCGGACGCAAGAAGCCAAGAAGCCAATTAAAACCAATAATTCTATGGGTATTGGGAACCATTATATATGTGAATACCTTAAATCAATCAAAAGAGAAATAAAGAGCCTAATTTAAACCATGATTTATTTGCCCATAGACCATTACATTATTGGCCGGACAAAAACCAAATGCTTTGATGCCATATTGTTCCAAAATGGGTTCAGTATCACAAAGCAATATTGTTCCAAAATGGGTTCAGTATCACAAAGCAATATTGTTCCAAAATGGGTTCAGTATCACAAAGCAAAGGAGATCCACAGACCATACTGCAAGTATATCTTTCAAGCTTCGAAAAAATAGATACGGATCAAAAGAGGCTACCACATCATCCTGGTCATTAACATCAGAACCATAATTTTGGATTTCTGAAGTTGCAAAATACTTTCTGGACAACATCCATAGATTATACAACAAAATGGAGAAGGAAAAACAAATGAAAACATACAAATTAACATTAGCAAGACGAGCGGTAAACCTGCTCGAAAGGTAGTCATCATCAACAATTCTTACTTCACTAATGACAACCAACCATCACATATATCCATCCATGATACATAAAGGGGGGAAGTAAATTACCTTGGATGAGAATGAATTAATTGTCAGGTCGCTGCAGCTGCCAAAAATGCCCCAGTTTAGTACATGGATTCTGTCAATGCAACTCGCATAGTCACCTGGGTACACAGAAATAAACAAAAATAATGCATCAATTAAAAGGAACCAAAACAAGCAGAGCAGGTCACGGGAAAGATAGGGTGGGGGAGAGAGTTAAATCAAGGGAAGGAGGAGGGGAGTGGGGAGTACCTATGCATGGGGAGGGGTACCTCGCCAATGCCGGCCGATGACCCTCTCCCGTCTGCCGCCACACCTCCCTCTCCTCTTTCCTCCCTCTTTCTCCCTCCTCTCCTCTCCTTCCTTCTCTCTCCCCCTCTCATCTTCTCTCTATGCTAGGGTTCGTGTGATAGGAGGGGATTGAGGAGGCTGGGGATGGGCGGGGGTTGGGGATGACGAGACGCCGCCATGCATGAAGAGGAGAGGAGGTGGCGCAGAGGGAGAGAGAGGAAGGAGAGGAGGCGGCGCTGAGGGCAAGAAAGGAGACGAGGACAAGGCGGCAGCGGCGGCGGCAGGAGAGGAGGCGGCTGCGGGGGCGCGGCCAGGTCTTTTCTCTCGCGCTGCCCGCTTGCTTCCCCTTTTCTCTCGATGTTCACTTCGCTGCGCCGCCTGCTGGCTTTCGCTGCCCTCGTCACTATAGTAATGCACACACTGTTCATGCGTAAAAAAGGAGACGTGGCCACGGCCACTAGATAGCCGGACTCCTTCATCCTTTATATGTTCAATGTAAGAGGGAAAGTTTGGAAACCTTGTGTATCCGTACGCATTTTGTAAGTAGGTACATATAGCACAAACTTTACTATATACTATCGCACTACACGTCTCTCTCTATATATGCTTGCAGACTGTGCTACTCCCTCCGTCCAGGTGAATAAGTCATCTTTGGTTGTGCACCATGACCAAGAAGGAGGGAAGACTTTATACACCTAGACGGAGGGAGTACTACTATTACTTATGTATGTGAAAATGCACGTTTTAACATTACGATGTGGTTTTTGTGAAAGTAGAAAAACAACACTAGTCAAGCTTGTGAAACGATTCAATGCAAAACAAATGCAAAAATGCTTGTTTGATTGTTTACCTTTAGCTTCCTTCTCTGTGGTTATTCCTCTGTCGTACTTTGTATGGAGTATCTCACCGGTCGGAAAGGCATGCAAATTCCCAAACCGCTTCCTACACCCTGTATCGAATTTTTTGCCTAACAAGTTGTGCCATGCAATTGGAATTCCAACTTGAGTACTAGTACTACTAGTAGGAGTACTAGGGGCCAGTTCTTTTAGGCTTCTAGATTAATAGTAATCCCATTACTACTAGCTTCGTCCTGGTTTACTGGTCCCCATTATAATCTGTGTCAAATTTTGATCATAAATTTAACTAATGAAATGTTTGTGCATGTCACATGCACTAACATTTTATCAGTTAAATCTTTGGTCAAAATATACCGCAAATTACAATGGTCACGAATAAACTAGGACAGAGGTACTAGTAGTAGTTTAGAAGCCCAAATAAATGAGTGAGGCGCCTTAATGTTACTCTCCACAGTGACTAGTCTTATGGGAAAAGCTGGGGAAGAGACGACTTACTTTTTAAGCCGCCAAAAGATCTGGCCCTAGGAGTAGTAGCTAGGGATACTGATGTCTACTACACAACCTTATTCTTGTAGACGTTGTTGGGCCTCCAAGTGTAGAGGTTTGTAGGACAGTAGCAAATTTCCCTCAAGTGGATGACCTAAGGTCTATCAATCCGTGGGAGGCGTAGGATGAAGATGGTCTCTCTCAAACAACCCTGCAACCAAATAACAAAGAGTCTCTTGTGTCCCCAACACACCCAATACAATGGTAAATTGTATAGGTGCACTAGTTCGGCGAAGAGATGGTAATACAAGTGCAATATAGATGGTAGATAAAGGTATTTGTAATCTGAAATTATAAAAACAGCAAGGTAACAAGTGGTAAAAGTGAGCATAAACGGTATTGCAATGCTAGGAAACAAGGCCTAGGGTTCATATTTTCACTAGTGCAAGTTCTCTCAACAATAATAACATAACTGGATGATAAAACTATCCCTCAACATGCAACAAAGAGTCACTCCAAAGTCACTAATAGCGGACAACAAACGAAGAGATTATTGTAGGGTACGAAACCACCTCAAAGTTATCCTTTCTGATCGATCCATTCAAGAGTCCGTAGTAAAATAAGACAAATCTATTCTTTCTGTTCAATCTATCATAGAGTTCGTACTAGAATAACACCTTAAGACACAAATCAACCAAACCCTAATGTCACCTAGATACTCCAATGTCACCTCAAGTATCCATGCGCATGATTATACGATATGCATCACACAATCTCAGATTCATCTATTCAACCAACACAAAGTACTTCAAAGAGTGCCCCAAAGTTTCTATTGGAGAGTCAACACGAAAACGTGTGCCAACCCTTATGTATTGATTCCCAAGGTCACGGAACCCGCAAGTTGATCAACAAAACATACATCAAGTGGATCAATAGAATACCCCATTGTCACCACGGGTATCCCGCGCAAGACATACATCAAGTGTTCTCAAATCCTTAAAGACTCAATCTGATAAGATAACTTCAAAGGGAAAACTCAATCCATTACTAGAGAGTAGAGGGGGACAAACATCATAAGATCCAACTATAATAGCAAAGCTCGCGATACATCAAGATCGTGCTGAATCAAGAACACGAGAGAGAGAGAGATCAAACACATAGCTACGGGTACATACCCTGAGCCCCGAGGGTGAACTACTCCCTCCTCGTCATGGAGAGCGCCGGGATGATGAAGATGGCCACCGGTGAGGGATCCCCCCTCCGGCAGGGTGGCAGAATAGAGTCTCAATTGGTTTTTGGTGGCTACAGAGGCTTGCGGCGGTGGAACTCTCGATCTAGGTTATTTTCTGGAGGTTTCAGTATTTATAGGAATTTTCGGTGTAGGTCTCACATCAGGGGGGTCTCCGGGCTGTGCACGAGGTAGGGGGCGCGCCCTAGGGGGGGCCCCCACCCTCGTGGGCAGCCCGGGACTCTTCTGGCCCAAGTCTTGCACTCCAGGGGCTTCTTTTGGTCCATAAAAATTCGTCAAAAATTGGCACTGGGTCATTTGGACTCCGTTGGGTATTCCTTTTATGTAAAACTCAAAAACAAGGAAAAAACGGAAACTGGCACTGGGCTCTAAGTTAATAGGTTAGTACCAAAAATAATATAAAAGTGTATAGTAAAGCCCATTAAACATCTAAAACAGATAATATAATAGCATGCATACTTCATAAACTATTCATACGTTGTAGACGTATCAACATCCCCAAGCTTAATTCCCGCTCGTCCTCGAGTAGGTAAATGATAAAAGAAAGAATTTATGAAGTGTGAATGCTAGCAGGTGCATAAGTTTGACCAATGATAATTTCAGTCACCTTTTCTAGCATCATTATATGTCATAACAGTAGCTCATCTCATAAAACTTCTCATGATCAAGTAACAAGCTATTCACATGTTAAAGCATAGACCATAAACTTTCTTGAAAACTAACAAACTATGTTCTCAGTCATCAAGCAATTGCAATTCATCTTATTTTCAGGAAGGGTCTATGTAAGAGCTTTGGTTTAGTAAACTCCACATACTCAACTATCATTTAATATTTCACAATTTCTAACACTCACGTGATATTTATGGGTCCCAAGTTTTAATCGAACA
>NC_041385.1:119020254-119037651 GCF_002162155.2 Triticum dicoccoides
ATATATATATATATATATATATATATATATATATATATATATATATATATATATATATATATATATCCAGATCACCCCAACACAAAGTGCTTGCCAAAGGAAAAAATGTAAAAAGGAAAGGTGGTGATCACCATGACTCTTGCATAAGGGTAGAAGATAATAGTAAAAGATAAGCCCTTCGCAGAGGGAAGTAGAGGTTGTGATGCACTTTTATGGTTGGATGCACAAAATTTTAATGCAAAAGAACGTCACTTTCTATTGCCGCTTGTGATAAAGACCTTTATTATGGAGTCCATCGCTTTTAGTTCTTCCCTATCACAAGTTCGTATAAAGCTTATTTTCTTCGCACTAATAGATCATACATATTTAGAGAGCAATTTTTATTGCATGCACCGATGACAACTTACTTGAAGGATCTTACTCAATCCTTAGTTAGGTATAATGGACTCTCATGGCAAAACTGGTTTAAGGGATGTTTGGAAGCACAAGTAGTATTTCTACTTGGTGAAAAGAATTTGGCTAGCATGAGAGGGAAAGGCAAGCTCAACATGTTGGATGATCCAAGACAATATAACTTTTCAGATATAGGAAAACATAACCCATTAAGTTGTCTTCCTTGTCCAACATCAACCTTTTATCATGTCATATTTTAATGAGTGCTCACAATTACAAAATATGTCCAAGATAGTATATTTATATGTGAAATCTCTCTCCCTTCAATATTCTTTCTTGAATTGTTCAAGTGACCAGTAGAATGTTGCTAGCCTTCAATAAATTTACCACCTCTACTTCTTATATGTGAAGTCATTACTCCCCATGGGATATGCACATGAAACATATATAATTTCATATTTATTATATTCAACTCATACAACCATTTACTCATAGGATATAAGTGAAGCACACGAGTAAATGACAAAATACTTCCAAAAATATATAAGTGAAGATCAATGAGTAGTTAAATAATTATGTAGCTATGTGAAGACTCTCTCTCATTTAAGAATTTCAGATCTAATGTATTTTATTCAAGCAGCAAGCAAAACAAAACATAATGACATTTCAAGGATAGCACTCATCATGTGAAGAAGAAAAAACTTAGGCTCAACCGATACTAACCGATAATTGTTGAAGAAGAAAGGTGGGATGCCTACCGGGGCATCCCCAAGCTTAGGTGCTTGAGACTTCTTAGAATATTATATTGGGGTGCCTTGGGCATCCCCAAGCTTGAGCTTTTGTGTCTCCTTGATTCCTCTCATACCACGTTTTCCTAAATCTTAGAAACTTCATCCACACAAAACTCAATAAGAACTCGTAAGATAAGTTAGTATAAACCAATGCAAAAACCTTATCATTCTCTACTGTAACAAATCACTAAATTACTATTCAACATTTCATACTAAATGTCTCTGCACATTTAATACTCCTATCCTCAATCATTAAACAAGCAAACATATGCAAACAGTTAAAAGCAATCTGCCAAAACAGTATAGTCGGTAAAGAATGCAAGATTCGTCATACTTCCCTAACTCCAAAAATTATAAGAAAAATACTACACTGTATAAGATTTATCATAGCTCAATATGCAAAAAGTTTCAATATTATACCATTCTCTGACTTTTCTAGGGAATTTTTGCAACAGAGGTAAACTTTCTGTTTTGAAACAGCAACATGTATACTTGCAAAATAAGCATGCTAAAGGCTATCCTTGACAATTTTATTGAAAATATAGATGCAAGGCATTATTCTAAATAAGTTCAAGCAAAACTCTCCTAGAAAAACACATATCGTGTGGCGAATAAAAATATAGCTCCAAGTAAAGTTACCGACGAACGAAGACGAAAGAGGGGATGCCATCTAGGGCATCCCCAAGCTTAGGCTCTTGGTTGTCCTTGAATATTACCTTGGGGTTCCTTGGGAATACCCAAGCTTACGATCTTGCCACTCCTTATTCCATATTCCATCGAATCTTTACCCAAAACATGAAAACTTCACAACACAAAACTCAACAGAAAACTCGTAAGCTCCTTTAGTATAAGAAAATAAATCACCACTTTTGGTACTGTTGTGAACTCATTATAAATTCATATTGGTGTGATATATACTTTATTCCAACTTCTCTATGGTTCATGCCCTCCGATAGTACTCAAAATAATCAAGCAACACAATGAAAACAGAATTTGTCAAAAACAGAACAGTCTGTGGTAATCTGTATCAAACGTATACTTCTGGAACTCAAAAAATTCTGAAATAAATTGGTGGACCTGAGGAATTTGTCTATTAATCATCTTCAAAAAGAATCAACCTAAAATCACTCTCCAGTAAAAAAATGGCAGCTAATCTTGTGAGCGCTAAAGTTTCTGTTTTTTATAGCAAGATCATAAAGACTTCACCCAAGTCTTCCCAAAGGTTCTACTTGGCACAAACACTAATTGAAACCTAAAAACACATATAAAAACAGGCTAGATGAATTATTTATTACTAAACAGGAGCAAAAGCAAAGGACAAAAATAAAATTGGGTTGCCTCCCAACAAGTGCTATCGTCTAACACCCCTAGCTAGGCATGATGATTTCAATGATAATCACATAAAAGATACGAATTGAAACATAAAGAGAGCATCATGAAGAATATGACTAGCACATTTAATTCTAACCCACTTCCTATGCATAGGGATTTTGTGAGCAAACAACTTATGGGAACAATAATCAACTAGCATAGGAAGGCAAAACGAGCAGAACTTCAAAACTTTGAGCACATAGAGAGAGAACTTGATATTATTGCAATTCCTACAAGCATATGTTCCTCCCTCATAATAATTTTCAGTAGCATCATGAATGAGTTCAACAATATAACTTGCACATAAAGCATTCTTTTCATGATCTACAAGCATAGAATTTTTATTACTCTCCTCATAAGCAAATTTTTTCTGATGAATAATAGTGGGAGCAAACTAAACAAAATAACTATCACGTGAGGCATAATCCAATTGAAAACTAAAATCATGATGACAAGTTTCATGGTTATGTTTATTCTTTATAGCATACTGTCATCACAATAATCATCATAGATAGCAACTTTGTTCTCATAATCAATTGGAACCTCTTCCGAAATAGTGGATTCATCACTAAATAAAGTCATGACCTCTCCAAATCCACTTTCATAATTATCACAATAATATTCCACATCCTCCAAAATAGTGGGATCATTACTTCCTAAAGTTGACACTCTTCCAAACCCACTTTAATCAATATAATCATCATAAATAGGAGGCATGCTTTCATCATAATAAATATTCTCATCAAAGCTTGGGGGACTAAACATATCATCTTCATCAAACCTAGCATCCCCAAGCTTGTGGCTTTGCATATCATTAGCATCATGGGTATTAAAAGAATTCATACTAACAACATTGCAATCATGCTCATCATTCACATATTTAGTGCCAAACATTTTATAGATTTCTTCTTCTAGCACTTGAGCTCAATTTTCCTTTCCATCATTTTCACGAAAGATATTAAAAAGATGAAGCATATGAGAAAAACTTAATTCCATTTTTTTGTAGTTTTATTTTATAGAGTAAACTAGTGATAAAACAAGGAACAAAAAGATTCGATTGCAAGATCTAAAGATATACCTCCAAGCACTCACCTCCCCGGCAATGGCGCCAGAAAAGAGCTTGATGTCTACTACACAACCTTCTTCTTGTAGACGTTGTTGGGCCTCCAAGTGCAGAGGTTTGTAGGACAGTAGCAAATTTCCCTCAAGTGCACGACCTAAGGTTTATCAATCCGTGGGAGGCGTAGGATGAAGATGGTCTCTCTCAAACAACACACCCAACACACCCAAATAACAAAGAGTCTCTTGTGTCCCCAACCCACCCAATACAATGGTAAATTGGATAGGTGCACTAGCTCGGCGAAGAGATGGTAATACAAGTGCAATATGGATGGTAGATAAAGGTATTTGTAATCTGAAATTATAAAAACAGCAAGGTAACAAGTGGTAAAAGTGAGCGTAAACGGTATTGCAATGCTAGGAAACAAGGCCTAGGGTTCATACTTTCAGTAGTGCAAGTTCTCTCAACAATAATAACATAACTGGATCATATAACTATCATGCAACATGCAACAAAGAGTGACTCCAAAGTCACTAATAACGGATAACAAACGAAGAGATTATTGTAGGGTACGAAACCACCTCAAAGTTAGCCTTTCTGATCGATCTATTCAAGAGTCTGTAGTAAAATAACACAAAGCTATTTTCTTTCCGTTCAATCTATCATAGAGTTTTACTAGAATAACACCTTAAGACACAAATCAACCAAAACCCTAATGTTACCTAGATACTCCAAAGTCACCTCAAGTTCCGTGGGCATGATTATATGATATGCATCACACAATCTCAGATTCATCTATTCAACCAACACAAAGTACTTCAAAGAGTGCCCCAAAGTTTCTACCAGAGAGTCAAGACGAAAACGTGTGCAAACCCCTCTGCATAGATTCCCAAGGTCACGGAACCCGCAAGTTGATCACCAAAACATACATCAAGTGGATCAATAGAATACCCCATTGTCACCACGGGTATCCCGCGCAAGACATACATCAAGTGTTCTCAAATCCTTAAAGACTCAATCCGATAAGATAACTTCAAAGGGAAAACTCAATCCATTACAAGAGAGTAGAGGGGGAGAAACATCATAAGATCCAACTATAATAGCAAAGCTCGCGATACATCAAGATCGTGCCAAATCAAGAACACGAGAGAGAGAGAGATCAAACACATAGGTACTGGTACATACCCTCAGCCCCGAGGGTGAAGTACTCCCTCCTCGTCATGGAGAGCGCCGGGATGATGAAGATGTCCACCGGTGAGGGATCCCCCTCTGGCAGGGTGCCGGAACAGGGTCCCGATTGGTTTTTGGTGGCTACAGAGGCTTGCGGTGGCAGAACTCCCTATCTAGGTTATTTTTTGGAGGTTTCAGTATTTATAGGAATTTTTGGCGTAGGTATCACGTTAGGGGGGGGGTCTCCGGGCTGTCCACGAGGCAGGGGTGCTCCCTAGGGGGGGCGCCCCCACCCTCGTGGGCAGCCCGGGACTCTTCTGGCCCAACTCTTGCACTCCAGGGGCTTCTTTTGGTCCATAAAAATTCGTCAAAAATTGGCACATCAATTGGACTCCATTTGGTATTCCTTTTCTGTAGAACTCAAAAACAAGGAAAAAACAGAAGCTGGCACTGGGCTCTAAGTCAATAGGTTAGTCCCAAAAATAATATAAAAGTGTATAGTAAAGCCCATTAAACATCTAAAATAGATAATATAATAGCATGACTACTTCATAAATTATAGATACGTGGGAGACGTATAAGATACTAGGAGTAGTAGCTAGGGGTCGAATGTGCGAGATGAACCGGAGAAAGTAAATGCAGAGAGATGAAATGCAAAAAAGACGGAGGGATGTGATGGTTGCTTGTCCATTTATTTTACCAGGCCACTTATTAATGGCACTGGTTGGGTTTTGTGATATGACGGCTTTACTACCGTGCCACGAGCGGGGTGAGAGGTGAGACTCCCGTGCAGCTCCGCCCTCTATACTTGTAGTACATCGGTCGTGGTTTATTAGTCCCCCATTGAATTTGACTGAAGATTTAACTAAAAAAATGTTAGTGCATGTCAACAAAAACTATATTGTTGGATTCGTATTTGAACATAATTTTCAATTATATAACTTTAGGTGACATGCATCAGCATTTATCGTACTATATAATGTTAGTTGAATTTTTGGTCGTACTAATCTGTAGTAGTAAGGTGCCCGTGCGTTGCACGGAAGTATGAGATGCATTGATCGGGGAGTAGTTTATTTTGAAAAAGGATGTGGGGGTCATCTCATGTGTAACGGGTATCGATAGGTTTCTTCGGATATTATTTCATCTCTAGAGCTCACAAACATCCGGGTGAAATAGATAAAAAGGTATCTTTTGCAAACAAAAGCTTCAACTGTTCAACTTGCATCCAAAACTTGTGAAGAAATAACACTTATTGTGCTTTGCAAGAAATGATCTTTAAGAATTAGTTTTTGAGTATCAATTGTTATACATGTTGGCTACAGATGACATTGCACTTTCTTACAGTCATTAGTTGGCTATACTATTTAGTATTAACCATGCCCTTATCCACCTAGACGCAGGGATTAAATCAGTATGACTTGGAAGGGGGAGAGGAGATGTAAGAAATGGTTCATAGTAAGTCTTTCACTAGTACTGTAGTAAAAAATCATACAAGGAAGATTTTAGACTAAATTATAAATGGATACACTTTTATTCATGCGCGATACTCCAATAGAGCAAGATCATGCATGGAAGTCTCCACATGCTTAGACAGTAGATTACACTGAGCGAAGACTAATGATCAACATTTAAATTGATAATGCGTATGTCCAGGTGAACCTCCTTGGAGTCCCCGTGCACTGCGTTGGGGGTAAATCATACCATGCATCTTCCATGTCCACATCGGCTGGAAGGTCCTAGCTCTGCATAGTCCTAGTCAGCATGATGAAGCCGGTGTCGCCGCCCACGTACCTCGGAGGGGTAGTAACAGTGAGCACGCACCCGTACATCGGCCTCGTGTCAGTGTCAGCGTCAGCGTCGTCGCCCCTGACACACACTACAGAGACGGGGCAGCGGCCTGCGCGGGCCTTGCCGGTGCCCACGATCAAGAGGAAGACGATGTCGTCCTCCTCCGAGACTAGCAGGCGGCGGTGATCCTCCAGCGATTCCGGCATGGTGAACAGGTAGCACGTCTCGTACTTGATGTTCTCCTCCAAGGTCTAGTAGTGACCGCTGCACACATCCGTGAGGTGATGCACAATGTCCGCCGGCTAGCCCCAAAACAGTATCGGGCACTCATAGAAGTAGATGAAGGGCTCCTTGGAGGCATCGACTAGGCCATCCATGGAGCGGGAGTGGCTGTAGGGGACGTTGCGCTAGTTGAATATATGAGCATGTTACTACGAGATTTAATCCGAATAAGCATAAAATAAATCATGACGGCTCTAACATAGATTAAACTAATCATGCGGACTAGTAAAGTAGATGAACAAATATAATCTAGTAGGATACAGAGTAGAAACATGAATTCTACCATGATTTCAAATAGGAAGGACAGAAACACATACGGTGCAACGGGAGCAGTACCATTGGCATTGAGGTTGTCGCCCATGTCGTTGAGGAAGAGGTTGCCGAGGTCAGGGAAGAAGTCGTCGTCGGTGAAGTCGTGGCTGCCAGCAGTCGCGAGAGTGCGCTCCCGAAATTTCAACAGCGCCCGCCGAATGGAGCGCAGGAGGGAGTGGCTATAGGGTACGTTGCGGGCGCCGAATGGAGCGTAGGAGTAGCACACGAAGCAGTAGATGGTGCTCCTCCCCAAGTCTCTATCTCTACTCTTATCTCTATCTCTACAACTCTTCTTTGTTTTTTATAACAAATCGAATAGTACTGTGTCGTCCGCTGCATGCCCGGCTGAACACGCCTCCTCGCCTCCATCATCACCAACTGAGTCTTTTATAGGAGTAGGAGTAGAGGAAAACCCGAGTTGGTGATGATGGTGTGTCGTGCAATGCACGTGCATCTTGATATTTTTTTTGCATATAATTCCAAACAACATGTAGACACGGTCTTTGACCATTTTACCACTATGTTAGTATCATTGTTAGTGGTCAGCTAGTGCAAGTTATAGCCCTGGGTGTTTTAACCTTTTTTTAGTAATGATATCTGGAGATTGTTCGGCACGAGCTCAATCCTGGCGAATCCCACGTAATCGTCAGATTTGCATCCGACGGTGGCCTGTTTTTAAGCCATAGTATTTGACAAAACCGCCACCCTTACACACGTCCTGTAACTGTATTGCCGGCGTTTGCAACTAGCATTTCTCCCAGCGAACGTTTGTTGGGGATTGGAGTTAGCACCGATGGCGTTTCGTAGTCATTCCAGGCTTGGGCATTGAAGTTTGTAACTATTTTAGATTGGAATATACTACTCCTCCGGTGCTAGTAGTAGAGCAGAGTCCTACTCCACTACTACTCTACTCAAGCAAGTTAGGACATAGTAGTAGGTACTGTAGGGAGTACTAGTACTTTGATCACTCAAGCAAGTTGCCTGACTTCGATATGACCCTATGCTGCTGGTATGTGTCTCATAAGTTAAGTGGTGTGCTGTAGTCATCATCACCTGTCCACTTCCCGCAGCACATATTCGCTTCTCCATCTTTCTCCACTCTTCCATCCCCGCTAAGGCGCCTCCTCCCCTCATCCAATCTTCCATCCCCGCTAAGGCGCCTCCTCCCCTAGTCCAATCTTCCATCCCCGCTAAGGCGCCTCCCCCCCATCGTTCGAAACCTAAGCACTAACAATGGCAGAACCAAGCAGCGTCCGCCAAAAGAGTGGCTGGAATTTGCTCCCCACAGAGGTAATCTAGCTCATTGTTTCGCGTGTGGACAATCTTAGTACCATGCCGCTCGCCGCGTGCTCGTTGAGGCTATACCGTTTACTCAAAGCCCTCGGGCCGGAGCTTTTTAAGCCAGCTCCTTGCTTGTTGATGACGCCTGATCTTTAGAAACGGCGTGTCATGCAGCATAACAATTGTAGGGTGGCGAGCATCAAACCCCTTGACTGCGATCTGAGCCCCGTCACCCTCAACTACATTAACGGTATGTACTGGGTCGGCATGAACACGTCTTGGATGGTGCTCGTCGACGGCCACGGCAGCGGGATGCTCGTGGAGGTCTACACCCGGCGATTGATCCCCCTTCCTTCGATTAACATTGCACTGCTTTGGCACCGCGGCCCAGAATACTCGGAATGTTATAGTAACCAACATGATACCATGTTTGATTTGCTCAAGGTTGTAATCTGCCAAGTGCCCACAAGATCTGGGAATTATAAAGACTTCAAGATAATTGCATTCTTCAACCGCGGTCTCACCTATCTGATAGGTCACCTGCGGTAAGTGGATAAATCTGCACGTCCATTACATGATCATACATCCTCCATGGTTCTCTGATGCCATTGAACACAAGGGCTTCATTTATGCTGTCGACTCCTTCTATGGCTGGACGTATTGCTGGCCTACTCCAGTCATCGCTACAATCAGCTGTTACAGCAGTATGTTACTTCCCTATGATATCATGATGGTTTGCTTATATTACTGTCAACATTTACTGAAAAAATATTCATGCTCATAACATGCTGTTCTTAAGATTGACTACATCAAGAGCCCTTTTTTATTTGACTCCAACTTGGTATGATGTTGCAGGCCGCCTGATGTCCCTACCCTTCCTAATCCCAGAACCTTTCAAAGAAAAGCGGCATGGTAGTTGCAGGTGGTTCCTGGTTCGATCAGACGACGGCGAACGATTGATGACTGTTCACGTACCGGGCGTGTTGTTTTGCGGAATACAACCACAGTCACTGCAAGGTCTTTGAGCAGGATCCCAGCTTCTCTGGGCCTTCAGGATCCCAGCTACCGGGCGTGTTGATAATGCGTATGTCCAGGTGAACCTCCTTGGAGTCCCCGTGCACTGCGTTGGGGGGTAAATCATACCATGCATCTTCCATGTCCACATCGGCTGGAAGGTCCTAGCTCTGCATAGTCCTAGTCAGCATGATGAAGCCGGTGTCGCCGCCCACGTACCTCGGAGGGGTAGTAACAATGAGCACGCACCCGTACATCGGCCTCGTGTCAGTGTCAGCGTCAGCGTCGTCGCCCCTGACACACACTACAGAGACGGGGCAGCGGCCTGCGCGGGCCTTGCCGGTGCCCACGATCAAGAGGAAGACGATGTCGTCCTCCTCCGAGACTAGCAGGCGGCGGTGATCCTCCAGCGATTCCGACATGGTGAACAGGTAGCACGTCTCGTACTTGATGTTCTCCTCCAAGGTCCAGTAGTGACCGCTGCACGCATCCGTGAGGTGATGCACAATGTCCGCCGGCTAGCCCCAAAACAGTATCGGGCACTCATAGAAGTAGATGAAGGGCTCCTTGGAGGCATCGACTAGGCCATCCATGGAGCGGGAGTGGCTGTAGGGGACGTTGCGCCAGTTGAATATATGAGCATGTTACTACGAGATTTAATCCGAATAAGCATAAAATAAATCATGACGGCTCTAACATAGATTAAACTAATCATGCGGACTAGTAAAGTAGATGAACAGATATAATCTAGTAGGATACAGAGTAGAAACATGAATTCTACCACGATTTCAAATAGGAAGGACAGAAACACATACGGTGCAACGGGAGCAGTACCATTGGCGTTGAGGTTGTCACCCATGTCGTTGAGGAAGAGGTTGCCGAGGTCAGGGAAGAAGTCATCGTCGGTGAAGTCGTGGCTGCTAGCAGTCGCGAGAGTGCGCTCCCGAAATTTCAACAGTGCCCGCCGAATGGAGCGCAGGAGGGAGTGGCTATAGGGGACGTTGCGGGCGCCGAATGGAGCGTAGGAGTAGCACACGAAGCAGTAGATGGTGCTCCTCCCCAAGTCTCTATCTCTACTCTTATCTCTATCTCTACAACTCTTCTTTGTTTTTTATAACAAATCGAATAGTACTGTGTCGTCCGCTGCACGCCCGGCTGAACACGCCTCCTCACCTCCATCATCACCAACTGAGTCTTTTATAGGAGTAGGAGTAGAGGAAAACCCGAGTTGGTGATGATGGTGTGTCGTGCAATGCACGGGCATCTTGATATTTTTTTGCATATAATTCCAAACAACATGTAGACACGGTCTTTGACCATTTTACCACTATGTTAGTATCATTGTTAGTGGTCAGCTAGTGCAAGTTATAGCCCTGGGTGTTTTAACCTTTTTTTAGTAATGATATCTGGAGATTGTTCGGCACGAGCTCAATCCTGGTGAATCCCACGTAATCGTCAGATTTCCATCCGACGGTGGCCTGTTTTTAAGCCATAGTATTTGACAAAACCGCCACCCTTACACACGTCCTGTAACTGTATTGCCGGCGTTTGCAACTAGCATTTCTCCCAGCGAACGTTTGTTGGGGATTGGAGTTAGCACCGATGGAGTTTCGTAGTCGTTCCAGGCTTGGGCATTGAAGTTTGTAACTATTTTAGATTGGAATATACTACTCCTCCGGTGCTAGTAGTAGAGCAGAGTCCTACTCCACTGCTACTCTACTCAAGCAAGTTAGGACATAGTAGTAGGTACTGTAGGGAGTACTAGTACTTTGATCACTCAAGCAAGTTGCCTGACTTCGAAATGACCCTATGCTGCTGGTATGTGTCTCATAAGTTAAGTGGTGTGCTGTAGTCATCATCACCTGTCCACTTCCCGCAGCACATATTCGCTTCTCCATCTTTCTCCACTCTTCCATCCCCGCTAAGGCGCCTCCTCCCCTCATCCAATCTTCCATCCCCGCTAAGGCGCCTCCTCCCCTAGTCCAATCTTCCATCCCCGCTAAGGCGCCTCCCCCCCATCGTTCGAAACCTAAGCACTAACAATGGCAGAACCAAGCAGCGTCCGCCAAAAGAGTGGCTGGAATTTGCTCCCCACGGAGGTAATCTAGCTCATTGTTTCGCGTGTGGACAATCTTAGTACCATGCCGCTCGCCGCGTGCTCGTCGAGGCTGTACCGTTTACTCAAAGCCCTCGGGCCGGAGCTTTTTAAGCCAGCTCCTTGCTTGTTGATGCCGCCTGATCTTTAGAAACGGCGTGTCATGCAGCATAACAATTGTAGGGTGGCGAGCATCAAACCCCTTGACTGCGATCTGAGCCCCGTCACCCTCAACTACATTAACGGTATGTACTGGGTCGGCATGAACACGTCTTGGATGGTGCTCGTCGACGGCCACGGCAGCGGGATGCTCGTGGAGGTCTACACCCGGCGATTGATCCCCCTTCCTTCGATTAACATTGCACTGCTTTGGCACCGCGGCCCAGAATACTCGGAATGTTATAGTAACCAACATGATACCAAGTTTGATTTGCTCAAGGTTGTAATCTGCCAAGTGCCCACAAGATCTGGGAATTATAAAGACTTCAGGATAATTGCATTCTTCAACCGCGGTCTCACCTATCTGATAGGTCACCTACGGTAAGTGGATAAATCTGCACGTCCATGACATGATCATACATCCTCCATGGTTCTCTGATGCCATTGAACACAAGGGCTTCATTTATGCTGTCGACTCCTTCTATGGCTGGACGTATTGCTGGCCTACTCCAGTCATCGCTACAATCAGCTGTTACAGCAGTATGTTACTTCCCTATGATATCATGATGGTTTGCTTATATTACTGTCAACATTTATTGAAAAAATATTCATGCTCATAACATGCTGTTCTTAAGATTGACTACATCAAGAGCCCTTTTTTATTTGACTCCAACTTGGTATGATGTTGCAGGCCGCCTGATGTCCCTACCCTTCCTAATCCCAGAACCTTTCAAAGAAAAGCGGCATGGTAGTTGCAGGTGGTTCCTGGTTCGATCAGACGATGGCGAACGATTGATGACTGTTCACGTACCGGGCGTGTTGTTTTGTGGAATACAACCACAGTCACTGCAAGGTCTTTGAGCAGGATCCCAGCTTCTCTGGGCCTTCAGGAATTTTTGACTGGAGGCTGGTAAGTAGCCTTGGTACACGCTCTCTGTTTGTCGGACTGAATTATCCAATTAACCAGGAGATAACCGACGGCAAGGATCATGATGGCAGCGCGGCAAGGATCAGGCAAAACTGTGTGTACACAGCGTACCATGCGTCTTTGCATGCACCATACCCTGATATGTGCCGCCACACTCTGCAGCCCAAAGTAGGAGAGAGGGTCGCAAGTATCAGACTTCGACCTGCTGGCTGGAGTTTCCCCCGTTAGGCACCCATCTGGTTCAAGCCATCAGCCAATCTCCATAGCTTAATAAATAGTAACGTCTAACTGACCCAGTTAGTTAGATGCATACACTTGGTGTAGTAGGATCTTTACTTAGTTTGATGCATACACTTGTTATTTTTTGGTAGCCCTTTTGTAATGATGGCTGATGTTTGGTTTGGAAGAGAGAGCTGCGTCTTCACTCTTCTGGCCTGCTTACTGCTTCTGTTGCACCCCCAGCCCTGGTTGCTGTTGCTGCTGTTTTCAATGTACAATCAATAGTATATTTCGTTTGTTGGTTGAATAAATGTGTTGTTAGAACGACAAACATAATGTTTTGGAAGTCGTTGCATGGTTCGATCCTTTCGTGCCCCATACCGTACGTAGCGCATACTACTTTTCGTATGGAACACATTTTCCACTTGTTGATAACATGCAGCCCACTGATGAAGGCCCAATAGAGGAGCCCATAATTAACTAGAAGGGAGGCTCTCACATGAATTCGGCCCAGGTACATGCTCATGGTCCCCTAAACAAATAAGTAAATAAATAAATAAAGCTAAATGCTCATGCACCAGTTCTTTAAATTTACGATTTAACAGGAGGACATTATTTCCTATGATAGTGTCGCTACATTCAGTCGATATTATTCTTAGTCAAAGATAGCGACCAGTCTTCTTTCTCCCAGCATTTTCTTCCTGCAACCAGCAGACCCATGCAAATTGTAGTCAACATCGTAAATAGTTCCGTTCCATTTTTATTTTTCAATAAGAATGTCCAACCCAGCCCAACACATTGGTGACAGCACTTTATCCTCAGCCTTGGTGCGCTCGCCGCGGCGCCACCGTCCGGCCCTGTCAACATAGTTTTTTTCAAAACGGTCCCTGTCAACATAGTGAATCAGGAGAGGACTGTAGTTGTGAGTATGACAGTACAGACCCACCAGGTCCACTCCCGAACACAAGCAAGCGCCTCTTTTACTACTCAGATGCACCCCTCGTTTTTTACTCTAATCCACCCTGCTGATATCTGGGACCCACATCATCTTCAACGTATAGTCAATTAACGACAGAATTGCAAAACTTTTTTTTGAGTAGTAATTCGGAGGAGCAGACTATAAACTGGGTTGTGCGGTCTCTGTGGCCCGTCTAACAACATGACCAGCCCAACAGTTTTTTCTTGGGAAAATAGGTAGCCCAATATTTCTTTTTTAAGAATACCCAAGCTAGGCCTATTTGTTTTCTCTGACTTACTGGCCTGCAAATCTTCCAAGACGAGGAGGGATGCATTCTGGCCTTGCGAAAGAGTATGGTCAGTGTGTGTTAAAAGTAATATCAAAGGGGTTAAAAATTCCAAAAAAATATAGCAAATGCGATATTAGTTTCTTTTTTTTGTTCTTCACTGATATTTTATACTCCCTCCATCCCAAAACTTGTCTTAGATTAGTCTAGATAAAGAAGTATCTAATACCAAAACGTGACTGATACATCCGTATTTAGACAAATCTAAGACAAGAATTTTGGGACGGAGGGAGTATTTCATTGGATTTAACATGAAATGTTTTTTTAATTTGTTTTATTATGGCTACTAATTTTTGGATTAAGAATATTTTGTTCCCCAGCAAAAATTTGCGAATTTACAAAATTTCGCACATATTTAGTTAATTTTTTTAACCCTGGTACTGAATGGGCAGCAATTCTAAAAATGGAAAATGGGCTGCAATAAATTCCATATGAATTAGAAAATGAGTAAAAATTATAAAAATAATAGAAAATGGGCTATACACGCCACATATTTCGAGGCAGACTTGTTTACGCAAGGCTTTGTTAGTCAACACACGATTCTAGCAGCAGTGACTGTTGGATGTCCATCCAACGGCCGACGTGCTTCTTCAATCTCTGATCTTCCTGCTCCAGCTACCTAAACTAGTGCCGGCTGGACTGCCTGCTCCCTCCTCTTGTGGCCCGCTGTGATGCCGCGCAGGCTTCCCCGGCCCACCCTACTCCCTCTGCTGGCCTGCCCGCACACAATCAACTGACTCATTATTTGTTAAAAAAAATCTGCCTCCTTATTACGCAAAAAAAAGATTGCTCCCACTGACATCTGGGGCGCACCGGTTGGGAGGTTGACCTATGGGCCTACTATGTTGACGCGTACGCAGGGCTTGTCAACTTAGTCAACAAACGATTCTAGCAGCAGTAACCGTTGGATTTGAATCAAACGGTCCAGCTGCTTCTTCAATCGCTGCTCGTCTTGCACCAGCCGCCCAAACCAGCGCCGGCAAGACCGCCTGCTCTTGCCTTCAGTGGCCGGCTGTGCTGCCGTTGAGGCCTCACCGCCCCCTACTACTCCCACCGCTAGCCAGGCCCTGCGGTGATGATAGCCTCACACCACAACCGAACCAGTGAACCCTCGTACTCCTCTCTATGTGGGCATCCACTGTCGCGTCTTCCCCGGCTCTGCATCGTCCCCTTCCTAGGCCTCACCGTTGTCCATCGCCCTGGTGCTCTCGGCGCGGCGTGGTCAACATGGTCATGGAACGACTTCCATCAGACGTGGACTGTATGTGGAGAGGCCGACTGCTGGGTCCACGACCGCACACAAGGAAATGCCTCCTAATTACGCGCAGAATAATGATTCCTCCAGCTGACATCTGGGACCCACCGGAAGGACCTCTGTATTTCGCGAAAAAGGTCCCCCCGTTGACAGGTCGGATCCACCATCTATATCTTTGCATGCAAGGAAGGGCCTCCTTATTACGCACAAAAAAATGAATACTCCCCCTGCTAGCTGGGACCCAGCATAGCGGGATGCTGACTTGTAGGCCTACTAAGTTGACGGGGACAGAGGCCTTTGTCAACTTAGTTAATATGAACGATTCTAGCTCCAGTTACCGTATGATGTTCATCCAACGGCCGTAGTGCTTCTTCAACCTCTGGTCTTCTTGATCCAGCCGCCCAAAGCAGCGTCGGTCGTGCCGCCTGCTCCTGCCTCCCGTGGCCGGTTGTGCTGCCGCGGAGGCCTCATCGCCCCCTACTACTCCCACCGTTGGCCAGGCCCTGCGGCGGCAGTAGCCTCACACCGCAGTCGAACCCGTGAAGCCTCGTACTCCTCTCCGCGCGGGCTTCCACTGCCGCGTCTTCCCCGGCTCCGTGTCGTCCCCTTCCTAGGCCTCGCCGTCGTCCACCGCCCTGGTGTTCTCGGTGCGGCGTGGTCAACATGGTCAAGGAACGACTTCCATCAGAAGAGTACCGTACATGAAGAGGCTGACAGCTGGGTCCATGGTGGCCGCAAGAAAGTGCCTCCTTATTACGTGCAAAATAATTATTCCTCCACCTGACAGCAGGGACCCACCGGACGGGCCACCGTATTTTGCGAAAAAAACGTTTCCCCCCTGACTGCTAGGACCCACCAGCTACATCTTTGCACGCAACGAAGTGCGTCCGGGCAAAAAAATAACGATTTGCCCCCTGACTACTAGGACCCACCAGCTACATCTTCGCATGCAAGAAAGTGCCTGACAGTTGGGACCCACCTGGTCGAAGCATACGTAGCATTGTCATTCTGGTCGTGAACGTGTACGTACATACTGGTCGATGTAGAGGCGCGCACATTTTGTAGTAGAGGAGTGCACGTAGCATGTACACGTACGTACATTGGCCAGTGTGCAAGAAAGAAAATACGGCCATGTACGTACATACGGGCGAGGTCTCGAACGCCTACTCGCGCATACGTACGGCCAGGGCTCGTGTACATGGCTGGGTCGGAACCGAGAAACAGCGTCGTCGTCGTGTTCATGGGGAGCCAACCGGCTGGGTCGGAACGAAATGCGTCGTCGTGTTCATCGAGAGGGCTTGGACGGAACAGCCGGTGGAAACGAGGCCTGGCGTATCGCAAAATAGAGGAAACAGCCTTGTGTTCGACCGACCATGTTCGAAACAGGATCCTATTCATCGGGAGGGGTTTGGCGTACCGGAAAACAGAGGAAACGGACTTGTGTTGGACCTCCTATGGTCGAAACGGGGTCCTGTTGACCGGGGGGGTGTGGCATACCGCAAAACGGAGGAAACGGACTTGTGTTGGAGCGCTATGGCCGAAACGGGGTCCTGTTCATCGAGAGGGGTGTGGCGTACCGCAAAACGGAACTCCACGGGATACTGTTCATCTCCACCGTCGACCTCCTCCAGCCTCCACGGCTACTGTTCATCCACCATCGACCTGCTCCAGCCTCCACCTGCGACTGTTCATCCACGGGCTCCTGTTCATCCAGCCTCCACCGTGCGCTACTCCACCGGCTACTACTCAACCACCCCTCTCCACGGGCTCCTGTTCAACCACCCCTCCACGAGCTACTGTTCATCCAGCCCTCCACCGTCTACTGTTCATCCAGCTCTCCACGGGGCCGTCCTATTCATTCAGCCCTGCACGAGATCCTGTTCATCGAGCCCCAACCGGCTCGATCGATCGGGGTCCTGTTCATCCGGAGGCAACACCACGGGGTCCTGTTCATCCAACCCCACCGGGAACTGTT
>NC_041385.1:119038033-119109097 GCF_002162155.2 Triticum dicoccoides
ATCGACTTCAGTTAGCAACAGTAGAGAAGGAATCGCTCGATCGGGTTTAGTTAACAGTAACGTGTAGCCTGCATGCAATCGCTCGGGTTCAATTAGGCGATGCCTTGCTCGGGTTGAGCTAGAGCCCAACGCCTATCACCCACGCGCGTACGGTACGAGAGAAACGCGCATCGCTCGTCCCCCGACCACCCACCGTAACCGGGAACTCCCCGAAATTTTCCTTGCCCTTGCTTCTACCATGGTTTTTTCCGTCATGGACGGCCCAAAGAATGTCATGTAGCTGCGTCTCCGGCCCTCCCAAGACGAAAAGCCCATTTTCTGTCATGAATTTTTTTTCATAGAAGTAGGAGCCCACCACATCTATGATGATACCGGGTTTTATCACAATTATCCTCATAGAAGTGTCATAAGTATGACAGAATTTTTTTTGTTCGGCCCAAAATGTCATGGATGTGTATTTTTTTGTAGTGTTGAACTCTGTTATAATTCCTCGAGTACTGTGTGTGTCAGCATACCGATCCAGGTATGAAACTTAAGCACAGAGACTTTGGTCCATTGGGATCCTGGTCGCTACATTATATTGCCAACTATCTAAAGACAAGAAAACAAATAGAGCATGAAGAGAGTACTAATCAAAGGGAAAATATTTCCCAATACCCTCCTAGTGTTTATTATGATGAATCAGGTAATGAGGAGCCTCCTATCCAATCAATCTCTTCAACAAGAAGCTCGCAAAAATTGATTAAACCCACACGTGGGGTGGTGAAGAAGAAAAAGAAAAGAAGAAAAGTAGAGGTAAATAGGTAGCTCTCCCAAGTAACATTGCTCCTATCACCATTGTGCCTCATGAAAGTGAATCAAATATGTTGATGGAGGATGATGACATTGAGTATGATTTTGTGATGCCTACTACTTGTTGTAGTGATTATGCTTGGGAAGACAATGATGTCTTTTACGATCTTGAAAATCTTTTTGGTACTTGCTCGGAAGAATATGATAATAATGTTTTCTATACTATTAGTTCCATTCATGCTATTGATAAGAATGATTATGATGAATGCAAAACCACAAGCTTGGGGATGCTATGTTTGATGAGTATGAAATGTTTGAAGATTTATTGCTATTCCCAAGCTTGGGGATGCTTTGCATAATGAAAATGATCCTTTGATTCTTCTACTTTTGATAAGAAAATTTATTATGATGATAGCATGCCTCCTATTTATGATGATTATAATGATGAAAGTGGGTTTGGAAGAGTGAGAACTCTAGGTAGTAGTGATCACACTATCTTGGAGGGTGTTGAATCTTATTACAATATTGATGAAAGTGGATTTGGAGAGGTCATGACTTTATTTAGTGATACATCCACTATTTTGGAAGAGGTTTCAATTGACTATGATGAGAACAAAGTTGCTACTTATGATGATTATTATGACGACATGTATGCCATAAAGAGTGATAAATCTTCTATGCTTGATCATGAAAATAATGCTTTATGTGATGGTTATATGGATGTATATATTCATGATGCTACTGAAAATTGTTACGAGAGAGGAACTTATGATTCATGATGCTCTTGTTATGTTTCAATCTTTATCTTTTATAAGAACATCATTGAAATCATCATGCCTATCTTAAAAGGCATTAAACAAAAGCACTTGTTGGGAGATAACCTAACACTTTTACCTACTGTTTTTGTGTGTTAACATGATTATGCTACTGTAGTAATCATATTTTATTGTCTTTGTTTCAATAAAGTGCCAAATAAATCCTTTGGATCATGTTGGGTGATAGTTGATTTGATCTTGCTGAAAAACAGAACCTTTTGCGCTCATGAAAACAACTCTCATCTTTAACATAAGAGTGATTTTAGTTGATTCTTTCTGCAGAAGATTAATATACAAATTAATCACGTGGTCCTAATTTTTTCATAATTTTTGGAGTAGCAGAAGTATGGTTTGTGTATAGATTACTACAGACTGTTCTGTTTCTGACAGATTTTGTTTTCAATGCATAGTTTGCTTGTTTTCTAGTTTCTATGGCTTATATTGCTCAATATTAATTGTGGGGATGAGATTCTACAGTAGTCATTGTGTGGAAAAAATTATGAATCTTGTCTTTGACAGTACCAAAAGTGAAATGGTTTGCTCTTTATCATAGTAACCTATCTCACAAAGTTACGTTAAGTTCTGTGTGAGTGAAGTTTTCAAATTTTGGGTGAGATGATGATATGAGGAGAATAAGGAGTGAAAAAACCCTAATCTTGGGGATTCCCAAGGCACCCCAAGTTAATATCCAAGGAATATCCAAGCAACTAAGCTTGGGGAAGCCCCGGAAGGCATCCCCTCTTTCGTCTCCAACATTACCGGTAACCTCACTTGGAGCTATGTTTTCATTCGTCACATGATATGTGTTTTGCTTGGAGCATCAATTTATTTTTTTAGTATTTGGATGCTCTTATTTAGAATAATGTTTTGCATCTTTTATTTCAATAAAATTGGCAATCATAGCCTTTGACATGCTTATTTTGCAAGTATACTTGTTGCTGTTTGAAAACAGAAAGTTTACCGCTGTTGCAAAAACTCCATAGAAAAGTTACAATGTGATAAAAGGTTGAAACTTTTTGAACAGGAAGCTATGATAAATTTTCTACAGTGTGGTAATTTTTACAGAATTGTTTAGGTTAGGGAAGTATGATGAATATTGCATTCTTAACAGATTGTACTGTTTTGGCAGATTGATGTTATGTTTGCATTGTTTGCACATGTTTGCTTGTTTAATGGTTCTATTTGAGGATAGGAGTATTAAATATGCAGAGGAATTTAGTATACAATGTTAAATAATAATTTTAGTGATTTGCTACAGTAGAGAATGATAAGGTTTTGCATTGATTTATACTAACTTATCTCACGAGTTCTTGTTGAGTTTTGTGTGGATGAAGTTTTTGAGATTTAGGGAAACCGTGATATAAAAGGAATTAAGGAGACACAAAATCTCAATCTTGGGGATGCCCAACGCACCCCAAGCTAATATTCCAAGAAGTCTCAAGCATCTAATCTTGGTTATGCCCCGGTAGGCATCCCGCCGTTCCTCTTCAACAATTATCAGTCAGTATTGGTTGAGCCTAAGTTTTTGCTTCTTCACATGATGTGTGATATCCTTGGTATGTCATTTTGTTTTGCTTGCTGTTTTATTAAAATACTTAGATCTGAAAGTTTTAAATAAAAGAGAGTCCTTAATTAGCTACCTATTTACTTAACTACTCGCTTGATCTTCAATAATATCTTTTTGGAGTAGCTTGTCATTTACTCTTGTGCTTCACTTATATCCTATGAGTAAATTGTTGAATGAATTGAATATCATTAAGTTGAAATTAAATGTTCATATCATGCCTAGTAGTGGCTTCACATTGGGTTTAGAAAGTGAAAGCTTCTGAAGCTTGACAATCACAATATTGGTCCTACAAGTAATTCACGAATAATTTTTGTAAGGAAGAGAACTTTCACATGCAAATACACTATCTTGGAAATCTTTTGTGATTGTGAGCCCCCATAAGAATATTATATGCCAAAATTGTTGACGTTGGACAAGGAAGACAACGTAATGATTTATGTTTGTTCATATTCACATAGAATTTAAATTCTCGTAGATCCTTCAACATATGGTGCTTGCCCCCCATCTTTGCTAGACAAAAATTCCGCACCAAGTAGAGATTCTACTTGTGCATCCAAAAACCCTTAAACCCAAATCTTGTTTTGACAGTCCAAAATACCTATCTATGGATTGAGCAAGATCCTTCAAGTAAGTTGTCATCAGTGCAATAAGGCAGTAAAAATTGCTTCTAAAAGTGTTAGATCAATTAGTGTAAGACAAAATTGAGCGTTGTACGAACTTGCGATGGAAAAGAATAAAAGTAACAGACTACATAATAAAGGTTGCTATCATTAGGGGCAATATAACGTGACGTTCTTTTGCACTAAGGGGTTGATCATGCAAAGAAATAAGCGCATGTCAACCTCTGCTTCCCTCTGTGAAGGGCCTATCTTTTACTTTTCAGTATTTACTTTTATGCAAAGAGTCAAAGTTTTTGTCTCTATTCCTTTTTATTTTTCTATTTTGGCAAGCATCATGTGGTGAGGAAAGATCTAGGCACATATATCTAGTTAGATATGGCTGGCATGAGTTATTACTGTTGACATCACGCTTGTGGTGAACATGTTGGGAGGCGAAATGATAAGCCCCTATCTTTCCATGTGTCCGGTTGAAATGTTTTGCTCATGTGTACACAGTGAGTGTTAGCAATCATAAAAGACTATATGATGGTTGAGTATGTAGAGCTCTTACTTAGACTCCGTTGAATAAGTTGAATTGCAATTGCTTGGTGACTCAGAACATAGGTTGTTGAGTTTCAAGAGAATTCATTGTTTGAACCTTAACATGTGAATTGGTTGCTACTTGTCCATGATAAGTTTTATAAGAAAGAATTGTTGTTATGATGCCAGGAAAAGTGATTGAAATTGTCATTGATCAAACTTGTGCACTTTGCTAGCATTCACACTTCATAAATTATTTCTTTTATCATTTACCTACTCGAGGACGAGTAGGAATTAAGCTTGCGGATGTTGATACGTCTCCAACATATCTATAATTTATGAAGTATTCATGCCATGTTAACAATAATTTTATATGGTTTTGGTATGATTTGCATGGAACTAACCCGTACTGATGTTGTTTTCATCAGAACTACCGTGGTGTTCTTTTTTGTGCAGAAATCAAAGTTCTCCAAACACCGCGAAACTTTTTATGGATTTTTTATGGACCAAAAGACCACCAATGGGCTAGAGCAACACCTGGGGGGTGCCCCGAGGGGGGCACAACCCACTAGGGCGCGCCTGGGCCCCTAGGTGCGCCCTAGCGGGTTGTGCCCACCTCGGTGGCCTCCCGTACCCCTTCTTCGGCCTATAAATTCCCAAATATTCTGAAAACCCTCTGGGAGACCCTAGATCAGAAGTTCCACCGCCGCAAGCCTCTGTAGCCACCGAAAACCAATCGAGACCCCGTTCCAGCACCCTTTCGGAGGGTGGAATCATCTCTGGTAGCCATCTTCATCGTCCCAGTGGCCACCACGATGAGGAGGGAGTAGTCCACCCTTGGGGCTGAGGGTTTGTACTAGCAGCTATGTGTTTAATCTCTCTCTCGCACGATCTTGAGATGTCACGATATTGATGTATCATGGGCTTTGTTAACGTAGATGGATCAGATGATATTTCTCCCATCTTTACATTTGTTGTGATGAATTGAGTCTTTACCCTTTGAAGTTTTGTCTTATCGGATTGAATGTTCAGATATGAGAACACATGATATATGTCTTGCATATGAATGCCCATGGTGATAATGGGGTATTATTTTGATTCACTTGATATATGTTGTGGAACTCAACTTGCAGATTCCCGAGGCGACTTTGGGGTAATCTATGCTTAGGGGTTGATGCACGTGTTTATTATCTTTTCTCCGGTAGAAACTTTCGGGTCTCCTTGTAGTTCTTTGTGTGGATTGAGTAATATGAATCTAAAATTGTTTGATGCATATCGTATAATTAACTCACGGGTACTTGCGGTGACATTGGGGTATCTAGGTGACATTAGAGTTGGTTGATATGCATCATATTGTTATGTTTTAGTACGAACTCTTGATTAGATGATCGAAAAGAATAGCTTGCTGTTATTTTAGTACTAACTCTAGGATAGATTGATCGGAAAGAATAGCTTTGAGGTGGTTTCGTACCCTACAACCAATTTATATCTTTTGTTCTCCGCTAATAGGAATTCGAGAGTGATTCTTTATTGCACTTTGAGGGATAATCATATGATCCAACTATGTTAGCATTTTGGAGAGATTGCACAAGTGAAAATATGCACCCTAGGCCTCATTTTCCATTATTGCAATACTGTTTGTGCTCCGTTTTATTATTTACTACCTTGCTGTTTTTTTATTGTTCGCACTACAAATACTCAAATCTACTATTCATACTACACTTTTATCACCATCTCTTCGCCGAACTAGTGCACCTATACAATTTTCCATTGTATTGGGGACCCACGAGATTTCTTGTATTTGATTACAGGGTTGCTTGAGAGAGACTATCTTCATCCTACGCCTCCCACAGATTGATAAACCTTAGGTCATCCATCTTAGGGAAAATTGCTACTGTCCTACAAAACTCTGTGCTTCCAGGCCCAACACGAGTATACAAGAATATAGTTGCATAGTAAACATCACACACCCTAAAAGAATTTAGCAATACTCTCAAAGAATTAATACTGATGCACCTAATCCTTCTAAAAAGAAATAGTAGAAGAAAAATGATAGGACTTTGCATACCTCTAGTGAACCTGAGAAAGAAAAACTATCTGAAGATAACAATGATGTTTCTATTTCTAATGCTGAAACTCAATCTAGTAATGAACATCCACCTAGTGATAATGAAAATGAAAATGATGGTGTTAATAAAGGCACTCAACTAGACAATGATAAAGAACTAGAAAATGATGTTGAAATAGAACCCGTAGTTGATATTGATACCCCACAACCTAAAAATAAAAGATATGATAAAAGAGACTTTGTTGCTAGAAAACATGGAAGAGAAAGAGAACCATGGGTTCAAAAACCCATACTCTTTCCACCTAACCCAACTAAGAAGAAAAGATGATGAAGTATTTGAAGCTTTGCTGAAAATGCTTAGGCCAGTCTTTTTGCGTACTCGCTTGACTGATATTTTAGAGATGGCCCCTTATGCAAAATATATGAAAGACATCATCACTAATAAGTGAAAGATACATGAAGCTGGAATATCCACCATGCTTGCTAATTATTCTTTCAAGGATGGAGTACCTAGAAAACTTGGAGATCCAGGAAGACTGCTTTGTATAATTTAGGAGCTGGTGTTAGTGTTATGCCTTTCTCCTTATATAAAAGACCTGATTTGAATAAACTCACACCTACTGAAATATATTTGCAAATGGCTGAAAAATCAACTGCCATACCTATCGGCATTTGTGAGGATGTGCCCGTTGTTGTTGCAAATGTTACTATCTTAACTGACTTTGTTATACTTGAGATGCCCGAGGACAACAACATATCGATTATCCTTGGTAGACCCTTCTTGAATACTGCATGGGCTGTTATTGATTGCAATAAAAGCAAGGTCACTATTCATATAAATGGCAATAAGCATACAGTGCACTTTCTGAAGAAACAATTCCAAATGAATGGTATTAATGTTATTGAAAAATCTCGGACACTCACTATTGGAAGTTTTCAACTACCTCTACCTACTGCCAAAAAGAAATATGAAATGCTTATTGTCGGGGACATGCATATCCCCGTTGAGGTAACTTAGTGTTTTGCGAAAGTTCTTCAGTTTAATGCTAATCGAAGGTGGTTGTTAATAAGGCTTGATCAACCTTATTAATGGATCATTACTTAGAGGTATGAAGTTGATTAATTTAGTAAGCACAACCTTTTGCTCCCAACATTTCTTTACTGTTTTTCTTAGTTAAATAAAATAAAATGCCATGTTTTATCTAGTTTTCTGAATTTCTCATGCAATAAAAAATGACCCCCAAAAAAGTTCTCGGAATGTTGTGAAGATTTAATATGGTTTTTGTGAACATTTGTAAATTTCTGGTGCAAATAACATCAGAGGGGGGTGCACTTGGTGACCACAAGACACCAGGGCGTGCCAACAACTCCAGGCGCGCCCTAGTGGGTTGTGGTCCCCACGTAGGTCCCCTCACTTACTTCTTTATCCCATGCCATCTCCTACTTCCAGAAAAAAATGACCATTGCTCTCTCTCTCTCTCTCTCTCTCTCTCTCGTGTTCTTGCTCTCAAACCCGCAGATTTTGATCTCTTTTCTCGAAGCTCCGTTTCCAAAACTGTTTTGGGAGATTGCTACTTGGTATGTGACTCCTCCATTGCTCCAATTTGTTTTTGCTTTAGTAGTGATTTATATTTTGAATAATTAGTTACTCTTGGTGCTGCTGTAGAGGAGCTTGCATGTTGAATTCTTAGATTTCTAAGTAGTTTGGATGCTTAATATGGCCTCTATGCACCCTTATGAGTAGTTGCTATCAATCTTGTGAAGTTTTGTTGACCAAAAATTTTGTGGACTAAAATTTTCAGAATTTTATCTATAGGAATAAGATGAGTTTCTTTAGGAAGTTTGCCTCTTAAAAAATGCTAAAGGAGTTATTGGGGAATCATCGGACACTGGCCTCACACACTCTAAGAAGGGTGGAGGTGCAGCCGTGCGAATGGTCGCATAATGCCTTCATGGAGGGGGCCGGGATCCATCAAGACTTTGCCTAATTCATTGCTAATGCTAGGATGACCGGCTTCATCTCAACTGAGTGTGATCAATACCACCTCCTTACAAATTCCTTTGTGCAAAATTTCCATTTTCTGAGTAGGAATAATCCTCTTGAAGTGCAGTTTAATTTATACTCTGAGACCCGTCAGATACCACTTACTGACTTTTGTGAGATATGCTTGATACCTTCTGATGTGGAAATAAGAGTGCCTAGACCTGCAAAGTTTGAGAACTTTTATCGCACTCTGTCTGTGGGAGATGAGAGAGGAGTGTCGAGTGTCATAGCCACTAGTTTGCAGTTTCCTTCTGTGCATTACCTTGCTATATTCATCGCTAAGTGTTTAATCGCTAGACAGAAGGTCGGTGCATTCAGTGCTCCTGACGTCGCCATTTTACGCCATGGACTACACAATGATCGCACTTATAACCTAGGGGCTATTATTGCATGCCATCTGCACCTTAACAGAAACAAGGCAAAAATTCATGGTGGTATTTATGCTACTCGCTTGGCAAGTCACTTTAATGTTTAGATACGCCAACATGATTATCCTTTGACCCGAGTCTATCTAGATCACCAGGCAATGGTGGCTCACCAGTTTACTGATGAGGCCGACTCTCTTCATAATATTCGCTACAACCTGGTTTTCAGTGTGGATTACCGTGATATTATTCCGTTGCCTGCACCTTCTTTGTTTGATTCTATTGCCAGGGGCAGATACAGGGTCATGCCAGTGGACATTATTGCCTACCGAAACAACCAGGCAGCGGTAGAGGAGGAGCCTCAGGAGTGGAAAGCTCAGGTGCCGCCGCCACGACACAACAACTTGGGACTGGATGGCTACTACGAGTGGCGATTACCAAGCTAGACCAAAAGCCTAAGCTTGGGGGAGTACATATTCCCACCGACATTACATTCATGTTCACACATTTCATTCCAGTTGTTGGTGTTCACACTTTTTCATTGTATTATCCAGGCTAGATTTATTTTTCTCGCTTTCTTCTTGTCTGTTTGAAAAACCTTGAGAAAATCCAAAAAATGTATCTTGCTTCTTTTCGGGTTTTTTCTAGTTTAATTAGTTGTAATATTAAAAGAAAACCCAAAAAAATCTCGATTCTTCTTTTGTTTGTTGGGATCTTTCCCGTGTAAATAGTTTTTCTCATTGTTTTCCTTTTATTTAATTTGCTTCCTTTAGGAAAAACTAAAAACTCCAAAAATATGTCAGTGTGTTTCTCTGAAATTCTTTTCCTTTTGTTGAGTTGTACCAAGGAGAAGACCATGACGGAAGTGTTGAGTGGCTCGCATATACATTACTATCGATCTAATGAAGAGCCCAAATTACAATGTCTTCTCCTTTGAATAAATTGTTTGCAGATTCCAGCTTAGTCCACGACATTCTTGCACTATTATTATTTTCATATCATTTGGTCGTGCAACTGAAAGGCAACAATGACAATATTCAATGAAGTGGTTGTGGCAGAGAAAAGCGGGTATGAACTCAACTTGTTCTGTTTTTGTAAATATGTTTAGCCTAGTATCAATGATTCAGCATATTATGATCAAACATGTTTGCAATGACAATTAGAGATTATAGTTTCTCATGCCATGCTTAAGTAGTTAGGAGTGGATAATGATTTATCTTAGATGTCAACATTGTGTCAAAATGATTGTGATGTAGTATGATGATATGGTATCCTCCTCTGAATATTTCAAGTGGCTTGACTTGGCACATGTTCATGCATGTAGTTGAATCAAAACCAACATATCCTATACGATATTTATGTTCATGGTGTCCATATCCTACTCGTGCTAGTATTCAATGTTCATTATTCATAATGCATGTTCATGACCGTTTTCGCTCTCTAGCTAGCCGCTTCTCAACTTATTTGCTAGCCTTCGCCTGTACTAAGCGGGAAAAGAATAGAAGAAGCATATGACTCTTTCATGCATACTCCACTTAGCTCGGGGGGGGGGTATAGCTCAGTTGGTAGAGCTCCGCTTATTATGCAATGAACATAATCGATCTTATTGCAAAATCAATGTCTTACTTTATAGATTCGAGAGAATAGGAGAACAGTAGACTGCTTGTGCATCAAAATCCTTAAAACCCCAAGTTACTCCAAATGAGTCCACTATATCTACCTATATGCGGTATTACCCTGGCGTTTTATGTAAATTTGCATGTGCCACCTCTAAACCTTCAAACGACCATCTATTTTTTGTGTGTCTAGATTGTTCGTAGAGCGACAGGGGGTAGTCAGTATCTTCCATGCTAAGCGGGTTATTCTCATGATGAGTGTTTATTCACTCGTCCTTGCATGATAGGAGCGGTAATAGGGATTCCCAGTCCCGAAATAAAAATTTGCAAATAATTAGCAAAACTCTCCCAGGATTGTTGTTGGTATGAACGACACCCATGAATTCAGCTAGACATGGAGTGTGTTTGTTGGTGGAGGGGGAGTAAACTATTACCTTTATCGCTAGTGTGTTTAGCATGGAAGATATTGATAATTCTTGGTCGTGACGTAAATAGGAAGGTTGCATTTCCCAAAAATTTATTTATCTCCGATTTAAAACTTTGAGCTCTGACACCATTGCAAATCCCTGCTTCCCTGTGCAAAGGGACTATCTATTTAAGTTATATCTTGAGCCATCACCTTCTCAAATAAGCACCATATCTGAGAGCACTATTGTCATCCTCATGCATTGTGTATAGTTAATGTTGGATGCATCATGACTAGATCTTTTCTACCATTAATTATAGTGTTTAGTCATTGCTTGAACTTTGGAGGTGCTCTGCATTTATGTTTTGCGGTCTCAGAAAGGGCTAGCGAGATACTATTGTTGTCATATTATATCATAGTTGTTTTGACAAAGTGTTGTCATTTGAGATATTTTATTATTGCTCGCTAGTTGCTTATGCCATTGATATGAGTTAATATAATTTTTAAGATTTATTGTTGACATGGTTAGTCATGATTTTTGCTGAAAACCTGGGTGCTACTTAAGCTTATTTATGTAAACAAGAACAAAAGAGTTCATAATTTTTTTTCTATTTTCACTTTCAGTTTATCAACTGAACTGCTTGAGGACAACAAAAGGTCTAAGCTTGGTGCAGTTGAGACGTCTCCGTCGTATCTACTTTTCCGAATGCTTTTGCTCTTGTTTTGGACTCTATTTTGCATGATTTGAATGAAACTAACCCGGACTGACATTGTTTTCAGCAGAACTACCATGGTGTTGTTTTTTTGCCGAAATAGAAGTTCTCAGAATGGAACGAAACATTTTGGAGAATTATTTCACAATAAAAGAATAATATGTTCACTTTGCTAGTATTCACACTTCATAAATTATTTCTTTTATCATTTACCTACTCGAGGACAAGTAGAAATTAAGCTTGGGGATGCTGATACGTCTCCAACGTATCTATAATTTATGAAGTATTCATGTTAATATATTATCATTCTTGGATGTCTTACAATCATTTTATAGCAACTTTATATCTTTTTTTGTGACTAACCTATTGACCCAGTGCCCAGTGCCAATTGCTGTTTTTGCCTGTTTTTTACATTGCAGGAAATCAATATCAAATGGAGTCCAAACACCGCATAACTTTTTGTTGAATTTGATGGACTAGAACACCCAGGATGGGCCAGAGTAGCACCTAGGGGGTGCCCCGAGGGGGGCACAACCCACTAGGGTGCGCCTGGGCCCCCAGGCGCGCCCAGGTGGGTTGTGCCCATTGTCGGTGTCAAAACCGGTGGATCTCGGGTAGGGGGTCCCGAACTGTGCGTCTAAGGCTAATGTTAACAGGAGGCAGGGGAGACGATGTTTACCCAGGTTCGGGCCCTCTCGATGGAGGTAATACCCTACTTCCTGCTTGATTGATCTTGATGATATGAGTATTACAATAGTTGATCTACCACGAGATCGTAAAGGCTAAACCCTAGGAGCTTGCCTATGATTATGATTGTTGCCGTCCTATGGACTAAACCCTCTGGTTTATATAGACACAAGAGGAGGCTAGGGTTACACAGTGTCAGTTATAGAGAAGGAGATCTAACATCCGAATCGCCAAGCTTGCCTTCCACGCAAAGGAGAGTCCCATCCGGACACGGGACGAAGTCTTCAATCTTGTATCTTCATAGTCCAACAATCCGGCCAAAGTATATAGTCCGGCCGTCCGGATACCCCCTAATCCAGGACTCCCTCAGTAGCTCCTGGACCAGGCTTCAATGACGATGAGTCCCGCGTGTAGATTGTCTTCAGCATTGCAAGGCGGATTCCATCTCCAAATACTCCGTAGAAGATTTTGAACACAAGGATCATGTCCGGCTCTGCAAAATAATTTATACACACCACCGTAGAGAGCACACTACTTTAAAAATCTAATCTGCCGACAATTTTTCACAACGTGTCCTCACGCCCGGCCCGGTTTAATATGAACCGTTTTTCTCAGCCTGTCATGACATGCACTGCAAGGCGGTTTTATTGGCACGTCTTGTCGAAGCAGAGATTGTGTCACCCTTATCGCGGGATTCTCATCAATACGGGTGCGGGTAACCCAACCACACCTGTTGGCATGACTCCTTTTTTTTAGGCAAGTCCCAAACGGTTACACTAAGGACGCTTGATATTCACCCTCTTTATAGAGGGGTCGAGGCCTATCCCTTTCTTCCCACGCTCGCACCTTTCCGCATCTCGAGTTCCAACACCCGAAGCTCAAGCTTAAGCACTTCGGATCTTCAATCATGTCCGGATCCAACCTTCAAAGCCGGTGGATGGCCTCCTCTGTCACAGAGGAGGACATTATGAAGCTCAGGGAGGCCAGATATCTAACCGCCAACGTCAATCACAGGCTTCCTGCTCCAGGGTAGGTCATCCCCACTCTCGAACCCAATGAGAGCGTTGTATTTGTTTCCCACTTCCTCCGAGGCTTAGGCTTTAGTCTTAATCCCTTCGTGAGAGGGATCATGTTCTATTACGGGCTAGATTTTCATGATCTAGCTCCGGATTCCATCCTTCACATCTTGTCGTTTATCGTTGTGTGCGAAGCCTTCCTCCACATTACCCCACACTTCGGCTTATGGCTCAAGACCTTCAATGTAAAGCTGAAGGTGATCGAGGGGCGATGATACGTCTCCAACGTATCTATAATTTTTGATTGCTCCATGCTACTTTATCTACTGTTTTAGGCAATATTGGGCTTTATTATCCACTTTTATATTATTTTTGGGACTAACCTATTAACCGGAGGCCCAGCCCAGATTTGTTGTTTTATGCCTATTTCAGTGTTTCGGGGAAAACGAATATCAGACGGAGTCAAAACGGAACGAAATCAATTGGAGAAGTTATTTTTGGAAGGAAAGCAACCCAGGGAACTTGGAGTGCACGTCAGGGGAGATACGGGCTGCCCACGAGGGTGGGGGGCAAGCCCCCCTGGGAGCGCCCCCCTGCCTCGTGGGGCCCCCGTAGCTCCTCCGACGTACCCCCTGCACCCATATATACTCGTGTACCCAAAAACTTCCAGAACCGAAGATAGATCGATAGTTCCGCCGCCGCAAGCCTCTGTAGCCACCAAAAACCTCTCGGGAGCCCATTCCGGCACCCTGCCGGAGGGGGATCCCATCACCGGTGGCCATCTTCATCATCCCGGCGCTATCCATGACGTGGAGGGAGTAGTTCACCCTCGGGGCTGAGGGTATGTACCAGTAGCTATGTGTTTGATCTCTCTCTCTCTCATGTTCTCTCTCGTGTTCCTCTATGGCACGATCTTGATGTATCCCGAGCTTTGCAATTGTAGTTGGATCTTATGATGTTTCTCCTCCTCTACTCTCTTGTGATGAATTGAGTTTCCCCTTTGGAGTTATCTTATCGGATTGAGTCTTTATGAGAACACTTGATGTATGTCTTGCCGTGATTATCTGTGGTGACAATGGGATATCATGTTCCACTTGATGTATGTTTTGGTGATCAACTTGCGGGTTTCGTGACATTGGGAACCTATGCATAGGGGTTGGCACATGTTCTTGACTCTCCGGTAGTAGCTTTGGGGCACTCTTTGAAGTACTTTTATGTTGGTTGGATGAATCTGAGATTGTGTGACGTATATTGTATAATCATGCCCACGGATACTTGAGGTGACAATGGAGTATCTAGGTGATATTAGGGTTTTGGTTGATTTCTGTCTTAAGGTGTTATTCTAGTACGAACTCTTTTATAGATCGATCCGAAAGAATAACTTTGAGGTGGTTTCGTACCCTACCATAATCTCTACGTTTGTTCTCCGCTATTAGTGGCTTTGGAGTGACTCTTTGTTGCATGTTGAGGGCTTGTTATATGATCTATCTAAGTTATTATTGTTGAGAGAACTTGCACTAGTGAAAGTATGAACCCTAGGCCTTGTTTCCTATCATTGCAATACCATTTACGCTCACTTTTACGGCTCGCTACCTTGCTGTTTTTATTATTTCATATTACAAAAACCTATATCGACTATCTATTTTGCACTTGTATCTTCATCTCTTTGCCGAACTAGTGCACCTATACAATTTACCATTGTATTGGGTGTGTTGGGGACACAAGAGACTCTTTGTTATTTGGTTGCAGGGTTGTTTGAGAGAGACCATCTTCATCCTACGCCTCCTACGGATTGATAAACCTTAGGTCATCCACTTAAGGGAAATTTGCTACTGTCCTACAAACCTGTGCACTTGCAGGCCCAACAACGTCTACAAGAAGAAGGTTGTGTAGTAAACATCAAGCTCTTTTCTGGCGCCGTTGCCGGGGAGGTTAGCGCTTGAAGGTATATCTTTAGATCTTGCAATCGAAACTTTTTGTTTCTTGTTTTATCACTAGTTTAGTTTATAAAAGAAAACTACAAAAAAATGGAGTTAAGTTTGTCTCATACGCTTCATCTTTTTAATATCCTTCGTGAGTATGATGGAAAAGAAAATTGTGCCAAAGTGTTAGAAGAAGAATGCATTAAATTGTTTGGCACTAAATCTTTGAATGATGAGCATGATTGCAATGTTGTTAGTACGAATTCTTTGAATATCCATAATGCTAATTATGATTGCACTAGTTATGATGAAAATATCTCTTATGAGCATGTCAACTTTTGTGGAGTGCATGTTTGCGTGAACACACCAAATAGAGAAGATATTTTTTGCAAGAGGCATAAGTACTTAGAAACCAAATTGTTGCAAGAAGAGCTAGATGAATGTGCTGAAAGATTCAATATTTTTCGCGCTCCTTGTGAACTTTGCAATGAACATGGTCATTTAAAGCTCCAATGCTATTTGTTTCATGATTAAGTCGTGTCCATATATTGTGATAATTTGATTACCCTTGAGCACCATAAAGAGCTTAGCCTTCTTTTGGGTTATGAAGAAATGAAACGTATAACTGAGGGTATTCCAAAATTTAGTCTTGATAAAATTCTTGATTTTGATCTAGAGAAAATTTATATGTATTGTGCGGAGAATTGCATTGAAAATCCTTATATTGCCAATTACCTAAAGAAAACAAAGCAAATGGAAGATGATGAGAATACTAATGAAAGGGAAGAGGCTTCCCAATCTCCTCCAATTATTTCTTATGATGAATCAGGTAACGTGGAGGAGCTTTCTATTCAGCCAATCTCATCAATAAGGACCTCAATGAGGAAGGTTGAACCTACACATAATGTGAAGAAGAAAAAGAAAAGAAGGGGCAAAAAAGGTAAAAGGGTATCCCTCCCAAATGATATTGCTCCTACTACTACTTGTGATGATTATAATTGCTATACTATTGGTGCTATCCATATTTTTAATGATGAGAGTGACTATGCTTATGATATGAAAGGGCCCAAGCTTGGGGAAGCTATGTTTGCTGAGTATGAAATATTTGAGAATATATTTGCTGAAATTCATTTTTGTCCCAAGCTTGGGGATGCTACGTTTAATGAAGATGATATTTTTAGCATCCCAAGTTTTGATATGCAAAGTTGTTATGATGATAGCATGCCTCCTACCTACGATGATTATATTGATGAAAGTGGGTTCAGAAGAGTGTCAACTTTAGGAAGTAGTGATCCCAATATTTTGGAGGATGTTGAATCTATTTGTGATGAATATGAAAGTGGATTTGGAAGAGTGTCAACTTTATTTAGTGATTCCACTATCTTGGGAGAGGTTTCAATCGATTATGATGAGAACGAAGTTGCTACTTATGATGATTATTGTGATGAAAATTATGCTATAAAAAGTAGTGATGATTATATCTATAAAACTTGTCATGATTATGATTACCCTTTCTCTGCACATTACTCTTTTAATGTGGAAACAATTTTTAGTGTTCAAGTATCTTATGATACTCCCACCATTCCGAATGAGAAGAATTTTGCTTATGTGGAGAGTAGTAAATTTTCCATGCTTGTAGGTCATGAAAAGAATGCTTTAGGTGCTGGTTATATTGTTGAATTCATTCATGGTGCTACTGAAAATTATTATGAGGGTGGAACATATGCTTGTAGGAATTGCAATAATATCAAGTTTCCTCCCTATTTGCTTAAATTCTTGAAGCTATGCTTGTGTTACCTTCCTATGCTAGTTGATTATTGTTCCCATAAGTTGTTTGCTCACAAAATCCCTATGCATAGGAAGTGGGTTAGACTTAAATGTGCTAGTAATATGCTTCATGATGATCCCGTTATGTTTCAATTCTTATCTTTTATGTGAGCATCATTGTCATCATCATGCCTAGCTAGAAAGGCATTAAAGAAAAGCGCTTGTTGGGAGACAACCCAATATTTATCCTTACTGTTTTTGTGTGCCCACATGATTATGCAACTTTAGTAATCATGTTTTATAGCTTTTGTTTCAATAAAGTGCCAAGTAGAACCTTTGGGAAGACTTGGGTGATGTTTATATGATCTTGCTGTAGAAAACAGAAACTTTTGCGCTCACGAGAATGGCTGCCATTTTTTACTGGACAGTGCTTTTAGGTTGATTCGTTTTTCAGATTATGAATATACAAATTACTCAGGTACAACAATTTATTTCATAATTTTTGGTGTTCCATAAGTATACGTTTGATATAGATTACTACAGACTGTTCTGTTTTTGACAGATTCTGTTTTCTATGTGTTGTTTGCTTATTTTGATGCATCTATGGCTAGTATTAAGTGGTATGAACCATAGATAAGTTGCAATACAGTAGGTTTAACACCAATTTGAATTTAGAATGAGTTCATTACAGTACCTAAGTGGTGGTTTTATTTTCTTATACTAACGGGGCTTACGAGTTTTGTTTTGAGTTTTGTGTGGTTGAAGTTTTCAAGTTTTGGGTAAAGATTCGATGGACTATGGAATAAGGAGTGGAAAGAGCCTAAGCTTGGGGATGCCCAAGGCACCCCAAGGTAATATTCAAGGACAACCAAGCAACTAAGCTTGGGGATGCCCCGGAAGGCATCCCCTCTTTCGTCTTCGTTCATCGGTAACTTTACTTGGAGCTATATTTTTATTCGCCACATGATATGTGTTTTGCTTGGAGCGTCATTTTATTTTGCTAGTTTTTTATTGATGTTAGTTAGAATAATATTTTGCATCTTTAATTTCAATAAAAAAGTCAAGGATAGCCTTTGCCATGCTTATTTTGCTACTATACATGTTGCTGTTTGAAAACAGAAAGTTTACCTCTGTTGCAAAAATTCCCTAGAAAATTAAGAGAATGATCTAACGTTGAATCTTTTTGCATATTAAGCTCTGTTTAATTTATTACATTGGGAATTTTAGTTCATAATTTTTGGATTCAGTGAAGTATTGTTACTCTTGCATTCTTTACAGACTGTACTGTTTTGGCAGATTGCTGTTATGGTTGCATTGTTTGCATATGTTTGCTTGTTTAATGATTCTATTTGAGGATAGGAGTATTAAATATGCAGAGGCATTTAGTATACAATGTTTAATAATAAATTTTAGTGATTTGTTACAGTAGAAGATGATAAGGTTTTGCATTGGTTTATACTGACCTATCTCACGAGTTCTTGTTGAGTTTGTTGTGAATGAAGCTTTTGATAAAAAGAGAAACCATGATATAAGAGGAATTAAGGAGACACAAAAGTCCAAGCTTGGGGATGCCCAAGGCACCCCAAGATAATATTTCAAGAGGTCTCAAGCATCTAAGCTTGGGGATGCCCCGGTAGGCATCCCACTTTTCTTCTTCGACAACTATCGGTTAGTATCGGTTGAGCATAAGTTTTTGCTTCTTCACATGAGTTGTGCTATCCTTGCAATGTAGTTTTCTTTAGCTTTGCTTGCTGTTTGAATAAAGTATCAAGATCTGAAACTATTTAATGGGAGAGTCTTCACATAGTTACATAATTATTCGACTACTCATTGATCTTCACTTATATCTTTCAGAGTAGTTTGTCATTTGCTCTAGTGCTTCACTTATATCTTTTAGAGCACAATGGTGGTTTTATTTTGAAGAAATATTTGAAATCTCGTGCTTCGCTTATATTATTTTGAGAGTCTTAATAGCATGGTAATTTGCTTAGCATTAATATACTTGGTATTCAAGATATGTGAAACTTTCTTTTGAGTGCGTTGAATACTAAGATAAGTTTGATGCTTGATAATTGTTTTGCGATATGGAGGTGATAATATCAAAGTAATGCTAGTTGGGGTGATTATGAATTTAAAGAATGCTTGTGTTGAAGTTTGTGATTCCCGTAGCATGCACGTATGGTGAACCGCTTTGTGATGAAGTCGGAGCACAATTTTATTTATTGATTGTCTTCCTTATGAGTGGCAGTCGGGGACGAGCGATGGTCTTTTCCTACCAATCTATCCCCCTAGGAGTATGCGTTTAATGCTTTGGTTTTTGATGACTTCTAAATTTTTGCAACAAGTGCATGAGTTCTTTTGATTAATGTTGAGTCCATGGATTATACGCACTCTCACCCTTCCACCATTGCTAGCCTCTCTAATACCATGCACTTTTCTCCGGTATCATACACCTACCATATACCTTCCTCAAAACAGCCACCATACCTACCTATCATGGCATTTCCATAGCCATTCAGAGATATATTGCCATGCAACTTTCCACCGTTCCGTTCATATGACACACATTACTTTTGTCATATTGCTTTTTGCATGAACATGTAGTTGACATAGTATTTGTGGCAAGGCCACCTTCATAATTTTCATACATGTCACTCTTGATTCATTGCATATCCCGGTACACCGCCGGAGGCATTCATATAGAGTCATATCTTGTTCTAAGTACCGAGTTGTAATTGTTGAGCTGTAAGAAAAATAAAAGTCTGATGATCATCATTATTAGAGCATTGTCCCAGTGAGGAAACGATGATGGAGACTATGATTCCCCGGTAAGTCGGGATGAGACTCCAGACGAAATATATATAAAAAAGAGTGGCCATAAAAAAAGAGAAAAGGCCCAAAAAAATATGAGAGAAAAAGAGAGAAGGGACAATGCTACTATCCTTTTATCACACTTGTGCTTCAAAGTAGAACCATTATCTTCATGATAGAGAGTCTCATATGTTGTCACTTTCATATACTAGTGGGAATTTTTCATTATAGAACTTGGCTTGTATATTCCAATGATGGGCTTCCTCAAAAGTGCCCTAGGTCTTCGTGAGCAAGCAAGTTGGATGCACACCCACTTAGTTTCTTTTGTTGAGCTTTCATATACTTATAGCTCTAGTGCATCCGTTGCATGGCAATCCCTACTCACTAACATCGATATCTATTGATGGGCATCTCCATAGCCCATTAATACGCCTAGTTGATGTGAGACTATCTTCTCCTTTTTTGTCTTCTCCACAACCACCATTCTATTCCACCTATAGTGCTATGTCCATGGCTCACGCTCATGTATTGCGTGAAAGTTGAAAAAGTTTGAGATTACTAAAGTATGAAACAATTGCTTGGCTCGTCATCGGGGTTGTGCATTATTAAATACTTTGTGTGATGAAGATAGAGCTTAGCCAGACTATATGATTTGTAGGGATAACTTTCTTTGGCCATGCTATTTTGAGAAGACATGATTGCTTTGATTAGTACGCTTGAAGTATTATTATTTTTATGTCAATTTGAACTTTTGTCTTGAATCTCTCGGATTTGAATATTCATGCCACAATTAAGAAGATTTACATTGAAATTATGCCAAAGTATCACTCCGCATCAAAAATTCTTTTTTATCATTTACCTACTCGAGGATGAGCATGAATTAAGCTTGGGGATGCTTGATATGTCTCCAACGTATCTATAATTTTTGATTGCTCCATGCTACTTTATCTACTGTTTTAGGCAACATTGGGCTTTATTATCCACTTTTATATTATTTTTGGGACTAACCTATTAACCGGAGGCCCAGCCCAGATTTGTTGTTTTATGCCTATTTCAGTGTTTCGAGGAAAAGGAATATGAGACGGAGTCAAAACGGAACGAAATCAACTGGAGAAGTTTTTTTTGGAAGGAAAGCAACCCAGAGAACTTGGAGTGCACGTCAAGGGAGATACGGGCTGCCCACGAGGGTGGGGGGCGCCCCCCTGGGCGCGCGCCCCTGCCTCGTGGTTCCCCCGTAGCTCCTCCGACGTACCCCCTGCACCCATATATACTCTTGTACCCAAAAACATCCAGAACAGGTAATGATCGGGAGTTCCGCCGCCACAAGCCTCTGTAGCCACCAAAAATCTCTCGGGAGCCCGTTCTGGCACCTTGCCAGAGGGGGATCCCATCACCGGTGGCCATCTTCATCATCCCGGCGCTATCCATGACGAGGAGGGAGTAGTTTGCCCTCGGGGATGAGGGTATGTACCAGTAGCTATGTGTTTGATCTCTCTCTCTCTCTCGTGTTCCTCTATGGCACGATCTTGATGTATCCCAAGATTTGCTATTGTAGTTGGATCTTATGATGTTTCTCCCCCTCTACTCTCTTGTGATGAATTGAGTTTCGCCTTTGGAGTTATCTTATCGGATTGAGTCTTTACGAGAACTCTTGATGTATGTCTTGCCGTGATTATCTGTGGTGACAATGGGATATCATGTGCCACTTGATGTATGTTTTGGTGATCAACTTGCGGGTTTCGTGACATTGGAAACCTATGCATAGGGGTTGGCACACGTTCTTGACTCTCCGGTAGTAGCTTTGGGGCACTCTTTGAAGTACTTTTATGTTGGTTGGATGAATCTGAGATTGTGTGACGCATATTGTATAATCATGCCCACGGATACTTGAGGTGACAATGGAGTATCTAGGTGACATTAGGGTTTTGGTTGATTTGTGTTTTAAGGTGATATTCTAGTATGAACTCTTTTATAGATCGATCCGAAAGAATAACTTTGAGGTGGTTTCGTACCCTACCATAATTTCTACGTTTGTTCTCCGCTATTAGTGGCTTTGGAGTGACTCTTTGTTGCATGTTGAGGGCTTGTTATATGATCTATCTAAGTTATTATTGTTGAGAGAACTTGCACTAGTGAAAGTATGAACCCTAGGCCATGTTTCCTATCATTGCAATACCATTTACGCTCACTTTTACCACTTGTTACCTTGCTGTTTTTATTATTTCAGATTACAAAAACCTATATCTACTATCTATTTTTTACTTGTATCACCATCTCTTCGCCGAACTAGTGCACCTATACAATTTACCATTGTATTGGGTGTGTTGGGGACATAAGAGACTCTTTGTTATTTGGTTGTAGGGTTGCTTGAGAGAGACCATCTTCATCCTACGCCTCCTACAGACTGATAAACCTAAGGTCATCCACTTGAGGGAAATTTGGTACTGTCCTACAAACCTGTGCACTTGCAGGCTCAACAACGTCTACAAGAAGAAGGTTGTGTAGTAGACGTCAGGTGACACTCGGAGTGCGGAGGCGCTGCAATAAGTAGAAACGCCGATGCCCCATGCCTAGAGGGTTCCTTCCCGGAGGTGTTCGATTTATGCTAACGGAGGTGGTTCTACATCGCAGCTCCCCGAGGCACAAAGTGGGCGGTTGCCCCCGCCTTCCGCTCGGGCCCTCGCCTCAACTGGCGTCATGGGCCAACGTGGGACTGGACTGGTGGACTGCTAATGACGTACCAACATTGCAGAGCCGCATTCTGGAGCTTCTTGAGGGGGATATCAGTCTTGTCAGGATAATTCAGGTAATGCTAGTTCGGCGGGCCCTGCCGTGCAAACGTCGACCTCTCCGGATGTGGGAGTTCAACCCAGAAGGTCCGCGAACTATTCAGCACTTCTTCGGCATGACGCTCGAAGGGATGTATAGGTTATTCTTTGGACCACGAGTAGAGTGTCCAGATACCATCGAGGATGCGGGCCTGAGCTGCAACCGCCCAGATACCCAAGTAAGTAACCCTGTAACCAAACACTTCATTTATATTTATCACAAAAATATTCTGAAAACTATCCGTGGCCAGGATTGGCTCAGCAAGGCGGAGAGGATCAGGTGTCCGGCCCATCTTCCCAAAGTCTCGCCTAATCCTGCGATAGCCAGGATGCTTAGACATGCGCTAAGTCAAGTGCCCCTGGGGAAAGACGAAGGGAAGAATAGAGAAGCCGAGCTTCACACATTGCTCATCCAAACCGGGGGAATTACTGTCTCCACGAAGGAGGATAATCGAGGAGTTGAATCTAAGGTTTCCTCCCCCCGCGGGAAGAAAAGGGCCACCTCCGAAGACTTGGAAACGGAGGTGCCTAAACAAGGGAAGAAAACTTCACCAGGGGGCCCTGCCCCGAAGGGCGTCCTCACCGCACCATGCCCGCAAACGGGCCAACCCTCAACCGAGTTGTAAGTTAATTTTAAATAAAAATATATTGCTTCCTCCTCCGAGAACAATAACCAAGAACTATCCTTTGCAGTCCGGCTAGTAGCTCTTCTCAACAGAGTTCATCTTCGGCGGATATTCTTCCGGAGATGATGGAGAGTGAAACCCCACTTACCTCTCCACCCCATGGGGCGGGCGACCCTGAGGTGTCATCACAGAGGTTTCCAGATCCGTTGAGGCCGGAAGCTAACACTTCGGCCACCCGGAGCCCGGAGTGTTCGGCTCCCACGGAGGGCAATAGGAAGGGTCCGGGACAGTCCGGCGCCCGTCCGGACACACTGACGGGCCTTCTGGAGCAAGCTGCTCTCTTAGAGGATCACCATGCGTTAATGGGTACGGTGTTTGAGAAGATTTCACCCGCCACAAGCGTCTTGAATGAAGCTTTTACGAGCTTGCCCAAAGGCTTTGAGGTACGCAATGAAACACGCACTTTTTTGGTTGTACCGCATGCGCTAGGTGTGCTCCGTATAGATAGTAGCCCCTGAGACTCTGGTTGCCAGCCTTAGGCGACAAACGGAGGATCACACTCCCAAGTAATGATGGCACTGCATTCATGCACAGGTGGCTAAGGGTCCGGCTATAGACCGGACCACTGAATTCGCCGAACTGAGGCGACAGATTGATTTGGTGGACACCGACATCATGCTTGTAAACAAGCGGCTTGACGAGTCACAGAGTATGTGCTCTTTTTTCCTCATATGTTTATGAAATATTAAGAGGAGCATAATGTTAATATGATATGCTTTGGCTGTAGGCAGAGCTGCTGCCGTGGAGGCCCTGAGGGCGGAACTTCCCCTAGCCAAGGGACAAGCCCAGGCTAGCAATATGGCTGCCCTAAAGGCGACCAGAGATTTAAGAGCCGAACAGGCTGCTCATTGCCGAAGCAAAGATAAAATAGCCAAAATGGCTGTGGAGCTGAGGGAAGCCACCGGCCGGTATGAGCTTCTTGAAAAGGAGAGTCAAGCAAAGTCGGCTGACCTGAAGAAGGCCCTGGATGCAGCCAAGGAGATGCACTCTAAAATTAGAGCTGCACGGGAGGAGGTTCGACAAGCCAGAGACATCACGCCAGGAAGCCCCTATTTGTTGCGGATGAAGTTCGGAGATCCAAAGTATGCTCCTCTGGATCAGTCTTGGAGCGCTGCAGACGCGTATGCGGATCTGACAAAAAGTACGGCTGATGCGACCAAGTTCTTCAAGGATAAAAAAGATAATGAAATAGAAAGGCTGTTCTGGTCGCAATTCAGTGCTCCAACGCGCCCGCTGCCATTGAGTGAGAAGATGGCCGCTATGCACGAGCTCCATAGGTTGTCCGATCTTGCAATGTGGTCTGTAACAGACCATCTATGGTCGAAGGGACCAAGGCCGGGCAGTTATTTTGGTTTAGTGCAACAATTCCTTTGTGCCTTATCGTGAATCGATGCCATGAAGAGGTCGGCGTGCATAGAGGGTGCGCGGATGGCTCTTGCCCGTGTTAAAACATATTGGGCGGATATGGAGGCCACCAGCATAGCAACCCAGAGTCTGGCAGGAAGCCAGGACCCAGCTGAGCACTATTTTGAGCAGGTCATAGAAGGTGCTCGTTTAATAGAGGCTCAGTGCTCGAAGAGTGTCATGTTCGAGTGACAAGTCGTTCAATTGTAAAAACAATTCTATTTTAATTATAAAGGTTGTGTTTATACTTTCGCCCGAAAGTGTTACAGTGCCTCCTGTGCGATTGTTTATGTATGTATATAACCTGAAAGTTAGCAGTCATTGGCTTCAACCCTCATGCATATAATGCGCGGGTGTTCGTGAAAAGGTGCGTAATCACACTTGATGCAACGTCTTGGTCCGTTAAGGAGGTGATCGCACGTTGAACTAGGCAACCAGACTATATAGCTTTAACACTTTCACTTAGCCATAGGAGTTTGACGGTGGGGCTACTATGTAGCCCCTAGTACCTCTGCGTGCATTGGATAGGGGCGCGTATGTACATGACCGGGAAACGGTCCTTCATTAATGCAGAGGAATCCCAAAGATTCCGACGAGTCCTCAAGTGGTTGACTAGTCTCTCGTTGTATCATGACAGTCAGTTTTTGGCTTTCTCTACTGAGGTGCTCGTCCGAATAACCAGGGCACAATCGCAGTAGTTCTCCATTGGCCACCTTAGCCGATAGAACGGAACGTAAGGCAGCAAACCCAGGAGCCAGGCAAACCCAACATTTGACCAAAGAGATGATTCAGAGCTGATGCATATAAGGCCAAACTCGCGCTCCCGAAGGTATTCAGACTTTATAACATATACTGGGCTGAGTAATGCCCTCGATTATGAACCCTGTATTTCCAGGTACGTGCATTAATCTGTCATGAAAAAATGCCAATAACACCAGTATCCCCTGAGGGTGTATTGAATACCCGTGGGATGTCAAGCAACAAGAGACAATAAAGAAGGTTTACACATGGGCTTAATCTAAAGAGAAACCTTTGAGCGGGGCCCTGTTGCACGTCTGCGCCTTTGTCTCCGTTGTGCCGTATCCTGGAAGGGTGTCACACGAATGGTGTCTGTAAAAAGGAAAACTCATGTAAAAGAGTATGGCGTAAGCATGTGAAAAGTTGGTTATTCTCAATGGATAGTAGAAATGTGAGATATTGGCATATTAATAAGGTCAAGCCGAATTGTGGGCTTTGTTACAGGTTTGCAGCCCTCGGTACCCTCTATGGGGGTATTTGTATAGCACCCGGCTCAGGTTTATCTGGGCTGTTACCGACGGTGGTGTACTGGACTCGTCTAACTGTGTCCGTGGTCTTAACGACTGATCATGCGTTCTGATAGGAGAGGCCGCTTAGTGTCCGGCTGCTAGAGACGTCACATACTCTTCTGCATGTAAGGAATGCTCTATGTTTCGACTAACAGTGATGACGCAACGTGGACCAGGCATATTGAGTTTAAGGTAGGCGTAGTGTGGTACTGCCTTGAAGCGAGCAAAGGCCGTTCTTCCGAGTAATGCATGATGACCGCGTCGGAAGGGGGCGATGTCGAAGAGTAATTCTTCGCTTCTGAAGTTGTCGGGAGAAGCGAATGTCACCTCTAATATGAGGGAGCCCCTGCAGCGGGCCTCAATGCCTGGTATCACTCCTTTAAAGGTGGTGTTACTTTGGCTGATTCTAGATGGGTCTATCCCCATCTTGCGGACGGTGTCCTGATATATCAGATAAGACTACTGCCGCCATCCATGAGGACTCGAGTGAGATGGTATCCATCGATTATTGGGACGAGCACCAAGGCAGACGATCCTCCGTGCCGGATACTAGTCGGGTGGTCCCTGTGATCAAAAGTGATCGGGCAGGCCGACCAGGGGTTAAATTTGGGGGCGACGGGCTCTACGGCGTATACCTCTCTGAGCGCGCGTTTGTGCCTTCTCTTTGGTATGTGAGTCGCGTAGATCATGTTTACTGTTTTGACTTCTGGTGGGAATTTATTCTGTTCCCCAGTGTTCGGCTGTCGAGGCTCATCCTCGTCTTCACTTGGTGTTTCCCTTCCCTTGTGTTCGGCATTTAACTTGTCGGCTTGCTTGAAGACCCAGCATTCTCTGTGAGTGTGATTCGCAGGTTTTTCGGGGGTGCCATGAATTTGGCACAATCTGTCCAGGACTTTGTTCAGGCCGGACGGTCCATGTTTGCTGCCTTTAAATGGCTAATTTCTTTGACCGAGTTGAGAGCCCCTGAATCTGGCGTTAAAGGCCGTGTTGTCCAGACTTTCTTCCTTGTTTCGACGCTTGTTTTTATTGCGCCGTGGCTTCCCGTTGCCATCCCTAATTTCGGATGTGCCTGGGTCACTGGTACCTCTACGGGCCAACCAGCTGTCCTCACCCGCGCAAAAGTGGGTCATAAGGCTTGTTAAGGCCGCCATTGTTCTTGGCTTTTCTTGGCCGAGGTATCTGGCAAGCCATTCGTCCCAGATACTGTGCTTGAAGGCCACTAGGGCTTCGGCATCCGGACAATCAATAATTTGATTCTTCTTAGTGAGAAATCTGTTCCAAAGCTTACGGGCTGACTCTTCGGGCTGTTGTATTATGTGACTTAAATCGTCTGCATCCGGAGGTCGGACATAGGTCCCTTGAAAATTGTCCCTGAAAGCGTCCTCAAGTTCCTCCCAACTTCCGATTGAAATTTCGGGGAGGCTTTTCAACCAATGCCGAGCTGGCCCTTTCAACTTGAGGGGAAGGTATTTGGTGGCGTGGAGGTCATCCCCACAAGCCAGGTGGATATGAAGGATAAAATCCTCAATCCAGACCCCTGGGTCTGTCATTTTGTCGTATGCCTCTATGTTCACGGGTTTAAATTCCTACCAGCACCTCGTCAGTGAAGCACAGAGGGTGCGTAGCCCCTCTGTATCTGGACATGTTGTGGCATGCTGTCGACTGTTGTTGTGTCCGGTGTTGATTCTAAACTGGTATTCGATCAATGTGATCATTTTGGTGACCATAATCCCGTGCCGGAGCATGTCCTCTAGATCCATAGATGGACCTGGTCGCGCCAGCCTATTTGTCCAGAGCTCACGTAAATCGTGTGCTGGCTTGTGTGCAGCGCCAGTAGCTGCTCTATCGCGGCCATGAGGTGGTTGGTCCGGCTGATTGGCCGTATTGTTCTTCGGCAGAATGGGCTCTATGGCCTCATTAACAAATTCGGGCAGCAGCTTGCGCTTTGGGTAGCTCTTTGTGTGGCGATCGTCGCCATATTTTTCTTCGGTGTCTAGCACTTTATTCCATCTGCAATTGAGCGTATCTTGTGCGGCCTTAAGCCTTTGCTTCTGCTTCTTCAGGCTATTCGCAGTGGCCATCAGCCTTCTGCGGAGGTTATCTTGTTCCAGACGTTTTTCTGGATGTTGAATGCATCATCGTCCGGACTGTCCTCCTCTCTGGAGACAGGTTGATGGGTTCGACCCTCAGGATCGCTATGATCAGGCGTCTGCACCGGGCTGTGTTCGGCCTGACCTGGCTCATCCTGCTCCATCGCTGGGTCCATATGGTTGTTGTTGCCTTTGGAGTCGTCCGGGGTGTCAATTTTTCTAGCGCTGTTATCGCTATTTTTACTGTGACTGGACTTAGAGCGGCGCCTGCGCCGTCATTTTGGCATTTGTCTGGGGGGTTTATCCTCCATTGTGTCCTTTTTGTCGCTGTTGTCCTCCTTAGGCGTGTCCACCATGTGTATATCGTCCCCTGCATCGACGTCCATACCGTTGATGTCATCGGAGTCGAAGTCAAGCATGTCTGTTAGGTCATCGACAGTGGCTATTTAGTGGGTGGTGGGTGGGCTGCAATTTTCTTCGTCGTCTGTATCTGACTCGAGCCGGACATAGTTCAGCCAAGAGTCTTCTGAAAAAGAGAGAGATCTTAAAGAGTTTAGCACGTCACCAAAGGGCGAGAGCTGAAAGATATCCGCGGCGGTTAACTCCATGATTGGTGCCCAATCAGCTTCGTCGGGCACGGATGCGCGCGGTCTCGGACCCACGGCCGGAAACAAGTCCGGGGGTCCGGCGACATAGATTTCCTTAGAGGTGGAGTCTGTGTTCGGCTCCAACGCCGATCAGTATGCGGCCTCCATGGCGGGGTCCATCCACCCGTCCTCGGACGATGCGATCTGCCCCGGATTTAGGTCCGGAGCTGCTGCAGGTGCGATATACCGAATACTGTCCGACGGCAGATCCAAGTCGTGCTCGTCATGCCCGTTCAGCGCTCCTGACGCAGGCCCGAATCCGTCGAAGATCAGGTCTCCGGGGATGTTGGCCGTGTATTTCAAGTTTCCGAACCTGACCTGATGGCCAGGGGTGTAGCTATCGATCTGCTCTAGATGGCCAAGCAAATTGGCCCGCAGTGCGAAGCCGCCAAACACAAAGATCTGTCCGGGGAGAAAAGTCGCACCCTGGACCGCGTCGTTGTTAATGATTTAAGGAGCCATCGAGCCTTACAGCAATGACACAGAGGAACTCTCAATGAAAGGACCAATGTCGGTGTCAAAACCGACGGATCTCGGGTAGGGGGTCCCGAACTGTGCGTCTAAGGCTAATGGTAACAGGAGGCAGGGGACATGATGTTTACCCACGTTCGGGCCCTCTCGATGGAGGTAATACCCTACTTCCTGCTTGATTGATCTTGATGATATGAGTATTACAAGAGTTGATCTACCATGAGATCATAAAGTCTAAACCCTAGGAGCTAGCCTATGATTATGATTGTTGCCGTCCTATGGACTAAACCCTCCGGTTTGTATAGACAACGGAAGAGGCTAGGGTTATACAGAGTCGGTTACAGAGAAGGAGATCTAACATCCGAATCGCCAAGCTTTCCTTCCACACAAAGGATAGTCCCATCCGGACACGGGACGAAGTATTCAATCTTGTATCTTCATAGTCCAACAGTCCGGCCAAAGTATATAGTCTGGCTGTCCGGATACCCCCTAATCCAGGACTCCGTCACCCACCTTGGTGTCTTCCAACACCCCTTCTTCGCCCTATAAAATCCCAAATATTCCAAAACCCTTCGGGGTAGCCCTAGATCGGAATTTCCTCCGTCGCAAGCCTCTGTAGCCACCGAAAACCAATCGGGACCCTGTTCCGGCACCCTGCCAGAGGGGGGAATCATCTCCGGTGGCCATCTTCATCATCCTAGTGGCCACCACCATGAGGAGGGAGTAGTCCATCTTTGGGGCTAAGGGTTTGTACCAGTAGCTATGTGTTTAATCTCTCTCTCTCTCTCCCTCTCTCGTGCGCGCGATCTTGAGATGTCACGATCTTGATGTATCATGGGCTTTGTTAACATAGATGGATCATATGATGTTTCTCCCCTCTCTACACTTGTTGTGATGAATTGAGCCTTTACCCTTTGAAGTTTTGTCATGTCGGATTAAATGTTCAGATCTGAAAACACATGATATATGTCTTGCATATGAATACCCGTGGTGACAATGGGGTATTATTTTGATTCACTTGATATATGTTATGGCACTCAACTTGCGGATTCCCGAGGTGACTTTGGGGTAGTCTATGCATAGGGGTTGACGCACGTTTTTATTATCTTTTCTGTTATAGAAACTTTGGGGTCTCCTTGTAGTTCTTTGTGTGGATTGAGTATTATGAATCTGAAATTCTTTGATACATGTCGTATAATTAACTCATGGGTACTCGCGGTGATATTGGGGTATCTAGGTGACATTATAGTTGGTTGATATGCATCATATGGTGTTATTTTAGTACGAATTCTTGATTAGATCGATCGGAAAGAATAGCTTGCTATTATTTTAGTACGAACTCTAGGATAGATTGATCGAAATGAATAGCTTTGAGGTAGTTTTGTACCCTACAAACAATTTCTATCTTTTGTTCTCCGCTAACAGGAACTCGGGAGTGATTCTTTATTGCACTTTGATGGATAATTATATGATCCAAGTATGTTAGCATTGTGGAGAGATTGCACTAGTGAAAATATGCACCCTAGGCCTCATTTTCCATCATTGCAATACCGTCTTTGTGCCCGTTTACTATTTACTACCTTGCTCTTTTCTATTGTTCGCACTACAAAAAGTCATATCTACTGTCCATACTACACTTTTATCACCATGTCTTCGTTGAACTAGTGCACCTATACAATTTGCCATTGTATTGGGTGTGTTGGGGACACAAGATATTTCTTGTATTTGATTGCAGGGTTGCTTGAGAGAGACTATCTTCATCCTACACCTCCCACAGAATGATAAAACTTAGCTCATCCACTTGAGGGAAAATTGCTACTGTCCTACATAACTCTGCACTTGGAGGCCCAACACGAGTCTACAAGAATAAAGTGGCGTAGTAGACATCAACGACAAACAAATCATATAGGCCAGCCCAGTGCCCCAGGTTGTACAAGTAGCAGCCATGTGGCAGCTTTGTCGTCCGCTGGCTGATAGCAAAGCTCTTTGTCGTCCGCTAGCAGACGGCAAAGTGCCTGTATAGCCCCTTTATTCTTAAATTCATTCAATTTGATAGAATTTCACATATATGTATATATACACACATTTGAAACTAATTTCAACAATAAGTTTCCAACAACATAATAAACATACAAGTTTCCAACATACAATGATTTCCAACAAGAAGTTTCCAACAACATATCCATATATACATACATATCGAAAACAAGTTTCCAACAAGAAGTTTCCAACAACATATCCATATATAGATACATATCCAAAAGAAGTTTCCAACAAGTTTCCATAAACAAAAAGGAAGCAACAAGGAGAAGAGTACACTCCATCAATGCAAGCTTCCTCATCTAAAGCAAATCTGCAAATTGGGAAAGATGAAAGTTAGAAGAAGAAGAGGAAGAAGAAGACTAGCTAGAATAAAAAGAAGAAAAGGAAGAAGAAAAACAAGAAGAAGAAGAAGAAAAATTTAGCTTCTCTTTATTTTTCTCCTCTCCCCTTCTTTATATTCTTCTTCTTCTTCTTCTTCTTCTTCTAACTAAGGTAGTTAAAAATGCCATTTTTTAGCTAAGCTAGGTAAAAATGCTAAGTGTGTTGGTCATTTTAGAGCTAAGCTAGGTAAATAGGTAATTTTGGAGCTAACCTAGGTAAAATGGATCACATTGGAGCTAACCTAGGTAAACTTGGTCATTTTGGAGCTAACCTAGGTAAAATGGATCATATTGGCGCTAACCTAGGTAAAATTGGTCATTTTGGAGCTAACCTAGCATATTATGAGTTAACTAAGCATATTATGCCATTTTTGACATAAGTAAGCTAAGTATAGGTCATTTTGGAGCTAACCTAGGTTAAATGGATCATATTGGAGCTAACCTACGTAAACTTGGTCATTTTGGAGCGAACCTAGGTAAAATGGATCATATTGGAGCGAACCTAGGTAAAATTGGTCATTTTGGAGCTAACCTAGCATATTATGAGTTAACTAACATATTATGCCATTTTTGACATAAGTAAGGTAAAGTATAGGTCTTTCTTGAGCTCACCCAGGTAACTAAGCATATTAGAGCTAATTTAGCATTTTAGAGCTAACTTAGAGCTAACTGAGGTCATTTAGGAGCTAACTTAGGTAAAATTGACCATTTTGGAGCTAATTAGGCTTATTATGCCATTTCAAACCTAAGTAAGCTAATTATGCCATTCCATACATAAGTAAGCTAACTATATGGAATTATTGAGCAAACCTAGGTAACGAAGCATATTAGAGCTAATTTAGGTCATTACGGAGGAAACAAAGCTAAGTATAGATCATTTTGGAGATCTGACATACCTGACATACTTCACACTCCTCCTTCTTCTCCTTCTCCTTCATCATCCTGATGCGCTTAGAGCAGTGAGGCAGTGGGATGTATTCTTCTACCACAATTGGCATGGTCAAGTCGCCCAGTTGTGGGATCGCGAGGTCATTGTCAGGCACCACCACCATTACAAGGCCATCTTCAGGCAGCACCATCGCTAGGTCATCGTCACCCACCACCATCTCTTGCCCATCGTTAGCCACCACCATCGCTTGTCCATCGTCAGCCAACACCATCACTTGGCCTCGTTATCCACCACCATCACGAGGTCATCGTCAGACAGAATAGGTTGGGCCTCCTCATCCCCACTCTTCTCCTCTTCTTCCCCACTCCATTTCGGATCATCCTCGCTGCTGCTTTTGCTGTAGCCAGAGTCGCTGCTGCTTTGGCGTAGCCAGAGTCGCTGCTGCTGCTCCCATTTCCTGACCAAATGCAACAATGATCGTTAACAATCGATGTGAGATAAAGCCAAATGTAGAGGAAGAAGAGGCATAACATACTGGCATCATCGTCGTCCTAGTAGAGCATGCGACACATAGTCGTGTTGAACACCTTCATGGTGAGCATGGCATCACCGTCATACCTGAAGAGAAGGAAGTACCCGTGCCGCAGGTCATAGGAACGGTAGAACAGCTCCCAGCCATGACACAGGTACATGTGGATGTACCTAATCACAACCTCCACGTCCCAATGCCTGCGAAGCCCGCTGTCGGTCTGTCGCAGCTTCACATTGTTTGGCCGATGGCCGTCCAGCATCTTCATAAAAGTGTTAGGCAGCCTCTGTAGCATGGTACAAGGAGTGATGTAGCAAACATGAGAGTTATCATAAAGAGATGGGTGAAGGGGAGATCTCTTGTTTTATATACCTGCCTCCTGGAGGAATTCTCAAGTATGATATTGAAGAACTCGAAAGCATCCAACTCGTACTCTGGTGTGGCAGAGCGCAGCCTGCGGTGGCGGCCTCCCCCCATCTCTGATAAGCAGCAGAAGAGACCAATTACTACCCTTACAACATTACAACTGCAAAAGTTTTGAGCAGAAGATAATCAAGTACACCAAGTTATCATTTCACATTCAAAAAGCAATGCACTTGTGGACATATGATGGCAACAACTTGAACCCTTCAAAACTAGGGATTTCTTTATACATGAAACAAAACTAAAAATGTAAACCAAATTAATAAGTTGTAGTTACTTGGAGTAACATTTGGTTTTAATTTAACTATAATATGCAAGGGATGATATTTCTCAGATATGTTTTACAAAACTGAGAAACAAGTTTGAAGAGAGAATAACAAGCACTAGTGCTGGCACTTTACTTTGGGCAGTTAGTTAGTGGAAATTTTGCTACTAGAGATGCTTTGACTGATTTCTTGGAACGTAAATAATTTCCTAGAACCCAAAAGCCATTGGATATGAAAACAATGATATTTTCATCAAGAAATAACTATTTCTTGCTACAAGTGCCAGTAATATCTTAATCTAGGTCTCGAGATGGGCACAAGTTAATTAACTGCAAGTGGAGACATTGGGTGCATTTTTCTATGAGCACACTTTCTAAGTTGTTATCGCATGGTTAGCTGTTGAAGGCAAAGCTCTCACATGGTAATGATGGATCGTATTGGCTTGAGATCTCGATGTCGCAAACCAATCAAGCTGCTCATGAAATAAAATCATATTTAACTGTTTTTTACTGTGTCAAATTGGACCCCTATTAAAACAACACACGATAATACTAATCTCCAAGTATTTATCTCTTAATTTCCTCTCAAGCCTTAACCTATTTGTTTCTTATTCTGTTTCCCAGTAATCCCTTTAAATTAGCAGCACACAACTTCTGCCATGGCTTCAATCAGCAACAAAATAAGAGATAAGTACTTCTGCCATAGCACACTTACTTGAGGGCGAGGAGCGGTCGAGGTCGAGGTCAGGGTGGTTCAGGGCGGAGGAGGGGGTCGCCGGGGCGGCGGGAATGGTCCGGTGACGGGGTTGGCGCGGGGCGGAGAGGGGGTCACCGGGGAAGAGAGGGGGTCACCAGGGCGGTGCGAAGATGTGGGTGGCGCGGGCCGCCGGTGGCACGGGGGTGGGGTGGCTGGCGACGGGGGTGGCATGGGGCGGCGGCGGCTCGGGCGCAAGGCGGAGAGAGGGGACGGAGAGATATGGGTCGGGCGTGTTTGCTTATTAGTTAGGGCACGGTTCTTTGCTGTCTGCTAGTAGACGACATGAGCCTAGCGAACAGATAGCAGTTTGTGCACTTTCTTTGCCGTCTGCTAGCGTACGGCAAAGAAAGTGTCCATTAGGTGGCTGTCGCTAGTAGGCCACTCTCCCTCTTTGCCGCCTGCTCGCCAATGGCAATGCATCTATGCAGTCAGCTAGCGGACGACAAAGAGACGGCTGATGGCAAACAATATCTTTGTCGTCAGCTTCTTATTTTCCATTAGTTTTATTTAACCTTATGGCAAAGACCTTCTTTGCCATCAGCTAGCTGACGGCAAAGAGCGAGCTGACGGCAAAGATCCTGATTCCAATAGTGAAGACATTTTCGCAATTTGACAACCAAAATCACGAGCAGTTCTAGTCATACGAGAAGGATCAACATTAATTGGGATGATAAAAGACTTATGATAGTTCACATCAAGACCAGTGGACCGAGAGTACATCTTGAGCATGTCTTTCAGAGCAATAAGATGGGCCTTGCTAGTAGGCAGAATGATCAGAATATCATCTCCATATTGAATCACTGCGTAGTCCTGGTGTCGGTGTCAAAACCGGCGGATCTCGGGTACGGGGTCCCGAACTGTGCGTCTAGGCGGATGGTAACAAGGAGACAAGGGACACGATGTTTTACCCAGGTTCGGGCCCTCTTGATGGAGGTAAAACCCTACGTCCTGCTTGATTAATATTGATGATGTGTGTTACAAGAGTGGATCTACCACGAGATCAAGGAGGCTAAACCCTAGAAGCTAGCCTATGGTATGATCGTTGTTTGTCCTATGGACTAAAGCCATCTGGTTTATATAGACACCGGAGAGGGCTAGGGTTACACAGAGTCGGTTACAATGGTAGGGGATCTACATATCTGTATCGCCAAGCTTGCCTTCCACGCCAAGGAAAGTCCCATCTGGACACGGGACGAAGTCTTCAATCTTCTATCTTCATAGTCTTGGAGTCCGGCCGATGATGATAGTTCGGCTATCCGGACACCCCCTAGTCCGGAACTCCCTCATTAGCCCCTGAACCAGGCTTCAATGACGACGAGTCCGGCGCGCATATTGTCTTCGGTATTGCAAGGCGGGTTCTTCCTCCAAATAATGTATAGAAGATTGTGAACACCAGGATAGTGTCCGGCTCTACAAAAATAAATTCCACGTACCCCCGTAGAGAGAATAATATTACACAAGTTCAACCTGCTGACGTGTTTTGTGGCGTAACGTCACACCACTACCAAGCCTTCAAATTGTTTTTATTGTTCAACCTCAGCGCGTTTAGCGAGGCGGTTTCCTTGGCACGTCTTGTAGAAGCAGAGATCGTGTTCCCCTTATTCCGGGATTCCCATCAATACGGACGTGGGTAACCCAACCGCGCCCGTTGCCACGCCCCCTCCATCGAAGGCGGGTTCAAAACGGTCACGGGGACAGCTCTTGGTATTCTTCCTCTTTATAATGAGACCAAGGTCCGTTCTTCTTCTTCAATCCTTTATCGAATCCGCCCCTCGCCCTGAGTTCCAACACCCAAGGCTCCATATTCGGGTATCTTCGATCTTCGACAATGTCCGGCCCCGACCTACGAGGCCGGTGGATGCCCTCCTCCGTCACGGAGGAGGACGTGCTAAAGCTAAGAGACGCCAGGTACTTAACCTACGAGATTTCGCATAGGCTGCCTGCCCGAGGGCAAGTTATTCCTACTCCCGAGCGCGGTGAGAGCATCGTGTTTGTGTCTCACCTCCGTCGGGGTTTAGGCTTCCTGATGGATCCCTTCGTGAGGGGGCTCATGTTTTACTATGGGCTGGAATTCCATGACTTGGCTCCGGAGTCTATCCTCCACATCTCATCATTCATTGTCGTCTGCGAAGCCTTCCTCCGCACTACCCCTCACTTCGGTTTGTGGCTCAAAACCTTCAACGTGGAGCCGAAGGTTATTGAGGGGCGTCAGGTAGAGTGCGGAGGGGCGGTTATAAGCAAGAGGGCCGATGCTCCATGGCTCGAAGGCTCTTTTCAGGAGGAGCTCGGCTTGTGGCAACAGGAGTGTTTCTATATCACCGCTCCCAGGGGCAGCAGGCAGAGGCTGCCGCCCGTCTTCCGCTCGGGCCCCCCACAACGGCTGACGTCATGGGTCAACAAGGGGCGTGACTGGGGGCCATCCAAGGATGTTCCCCTGTTGCAGGACCGGATTCGAGGTCTCTAAGAAAGGGAGATCAATCTGGCCGTAGTGGTCCAGGTTATGTTGATCCGGTGCTTACTGCCCTGCAAACGTCGCCCCCTCCATCTGTGGGAATTTAATCCGGAGGGGCCACGAGCTCTCCAACACTTCATGGGCTCGACACCCGTGGAGATGTACAAACAGTTCTTCGGATCGCAAGAAATGCATCCAGAATTGACCGAGGATGCTGGCCTAAGCTGCAATCGCCCGGATACTCAAGTAAGTAGCCCTGTGTCCGGATGCATCATCCATTTATTTACTGTGGGTTTGCCTTTTAACCAGCTATCCCTTGGACAGGAGTGGATAGCACAAGCAAAACTGATACGGTGTCCGACCCCCCTCCCTGAGACCATGCAGGATCCCGTGTTAATCAAAATGTTAGAGGTTGTACCTTCGGAGGAGGGCGAAGGAGGACACAAGGGATCTACCACCTCAGCCACGGAGGCTTTCAGTAAGGGAGGTATCGAGAGTCCCTCCTTCCAAGGAGAGAAGAGGACCGCTTCCGAAGACCCGGAGGTCAAGGCCTCAAAGCGGGGGAAGAAATCTGTACCGGAAGGTCCCGTGCGGGGAAGGGCCCCGGCCGAACTGTCTCCTCGGAGGAATCAGCCCTCTAGTGAGCCGTAAGTAAAAAAGGGGGAATTTTGTAAAAGTGAACATCCCTGTTTAATTTCTAAGGGTAACCGAAGTTTTCACCTTGTAGTTCGGATCTCAGCCCATCTCAGCATAGCTCATCTTCGGGAGACCTTCGTCCGGATATGATGGAGAGTGAAACACCTCCATCCGCCGCCCCATCATGCGGGGCGGACGACCCTGAGGTGTCGTCGCGGAGGGTCTCCCCGAGTCCGGCGGGGCCAGAGAGTTCGGCACCCATTGGAGTACGGCCGGTGGAGCTGCAGGATTTGCTTAAGAGGGCATCCATCTCAGAATATCACCGCACATTAATGAGTATGGTGATTGAGAGGATCTCGTCCGCCGAAAGTGGGTTGTGTGAGGCCGTCGGAAGTTTGCTGACGGGATTTGAGGTACGCAAAAAATGATATACCTTTTGATAGTTTTTGCACATGAAGTGCGGCCTGTATAGATAGTAGCCCCTAGACTTGGTATGCTGTCGAAAGCGGCAGCGTGCCGAGGATCATAATCTCAGTTATATAATGTCGCCTTTCCTATGCAGGTGGCGAAACGTTCGGTGGCTTGCCAAACCTAATGGAGTTGCCGAGCTTAAGAGGCAACTCGACGTTGCGGATGCGGACATCTCGCTGGTCAATAAACGACTCGATGAGTCACAAGGTGCGTAGTTGCTCTATGGTCGCCTAGTAAGGGAGCTGACGCCCATTCCTTACAATTTGTATGCCTGATGCAGATAGTGCTGCCGTTGTGGAAGGCCTTCGAGCAGAACTTGCTCGGGCCAAGGAGCAAGCCAGAAAAAGCGAGGCGGCTTCCTCGAAGGCAGCGGAAGAGCTAGAAGCCGAGAAGGCTGCTCACTGCCGAAGCAGGGAGGAGATGGCCGGAATGGCCATGAAATTAAAAGTTGCTACCGACCGCCTGGAGGCTCTTGAAGGAGGACGCCGAGCGGAGCAAGAGGACCTGAGGAAGGCCGACGCCGAAGCCAAGGATGCCCGTAGTGCGATGCGGGCTATGAAGGAGGAACTTCGTCAGATTGGAGACATTGTGGCTGGAAAGCCCTTTATGCCGCATAGGAAGTTCACGGATCCGAAGTATGCTCAGTTGGGTCGATTGTACAGTGCGGAGGATCCTTATCTGGACTTGGCGGCGAGTGCGGCGGACGCAGTCGTGCACTTTCGAAGACAGGAGGATCATGAAATGGAAGAACTTTTCTGGTCTCAATTCCATAGTCCGGAGCGTCCACTTCCATTGAGTGATCGGCTGGTTGAGTGGGCTGAGCTGAATAGATTGTCCAGACTTGCCATGACGGATGTGGTCGCTCATCCTTGGCCGAAAAGGCCCAAGCCGAAGAGTTATTTTGGCTTGTTGCAGCAATTCCTTGGGGCGGTGCCGCGTATTGTGGCGATGAAGCGGTCGGCATGCATAGAAGGTGAACGGATGGCTCTCGCCCGTGGTAAGACATATTGGGCGGAGATGGATGCCACCACTGTTGCTTCCCGGGGTTCGGACAAAGGTCGATTCCCCACCGATCACTATTTTGAGGAAGTCCTGCAGGGCGCTCGTATAATAGAGGCACGGTGCTCGAAAGATGTTATGTTTGAATGATATGTATGATTTCTGAGATCATGTTTATAATGCAATAACTTTTTATAGTTGTGTGCTCAAGTATTGAACTATCTCATGTGCGGTTGTATATGTATGAATAACCTGAAAGTTGTAGTCTTTGGCTTCAGCCCCCACGCACATGGTGCGGGGGTGTTTGCAAATAAAAAAAGCGCTTTTTCACACTTAATCCAATGTCTTGGTCCTTTTAGGGAGGTGATAGCGTAGCAAACTAGGCAACCGGACTATAATGCTTTATCACTTTCACTTAGCCATAGGAGCTCGAATGTGGGGCTACTATATAGCCCCTCGCGGCACGGCTCCTCTCCGAACTTCCGGGCGCGTATGTGCCTGACCGGGAAGCGGTCCTTCGTCAAAGCGGAGGAATTCTAAAAATTCCAATGGTCGATTGAGTGGTTGACCAGTCTCTCGCTATATCATGACAGTCAGTTTTCGGCTTTCTCTACTGAGGTGCTCGCTCGGCCGAACTGGGGCACAATCACAGTAGTTCTCCTGGTGCCTCGTTAGCCGATGATACGGAACGTAAGGCAGCAAAACGCAGGAGCCGGGCAAACCCAACATTTGACCAAAGACATGATTTGGAGCTGATGCATATAAGGCCTAACTCGAGACGCCGAACACTCCCTGAGGTGTTCGGTCTTTATGATATTGGGCAGAACAATGCCCTAAGCCCCTAGTGTCCAGGTACAGGTGGGAACTTCTGGCGCGGCCGATGCCAAAACGCCAGCCTCCTCCTCGGCTATGGTGGGAAACCGGGGGATGTGTATCAACAAGAGACAATAAGAAAGGTTTACGCAGGGTCTTAATCTGAAAAGAATCCTTGCAACGGGTCCCTGCTGCACGTCTGGCATGTGTCTCCGTTGTGCTATATCCTGGATAGGTGTAGCACGTGCTTCATCTGTAAAAGAGAAGGACTTAGTTTCTAAGAAATATCGTGCAAAAAATTGTATGAAATAAAGTATAATTTGGAAGATGAAGAAAGTTGAGCTTTATTGGCTCTCATCATTTATACGCGCAGCCCCTTGTAAAGGGGATATGCGGCTGGAAGCCCCTTGTTTAGTTAAGCCGGACTCGCCTAGCCGTGTCCGGGGTCTGAATGACCTGTGGTTAGGGGCCTTGACCTGCAAGGTCGGAGTGGCTGTCAAGGCAGCCCCACGCTCTCTGTTGTCGAGGGACACTCATAGTTGCTCTTAAATGAGATTATGCCGCGTGGACCGGGCATTGTAAGAATAAGAGGCGTGTAGTGTGGTATGGCGTTAAAGCGGGCGAAAGCTTTGTGCCCCAGTAGTGCTTGATGGCCACTGTGAAATGGGGTGCTGCGAAGAATGGGCCTTTCGCGACGGAGGTTGTTGGATGAACCGAACACGACCACTAGTGGTACAGAGCCCGTATGATTGGCTTAAAGGCCTGGCATCACTCCTTTAAAGGAAGTGATGTTATGTCGAATGTTGGTATGGTCTATCCCCATTCTGCGGACGGTCTCCTGGTATTGCAGGTGCCGCACTCTGCTTTCGTGTTATCACATGAAGCGAGTTCACTGTTTTGACTTCTAGTGGGAAAGTCTTCTGTTGTCCGGAGTGCTGCTTTTGGGGTTCGTCACTTCCTCCTGGTGTGTCGAGCCCCTTGTGTTCGGCATTAAGTCGGCTGGACTGCTTGAAGACCCAACAATCTCTGTGGGTGTGGTTTGCAGGCTTTCCGGAGGTACCGTGTATTTGACATAGCCTGTCCACAATCTTATTTAGGTTCGATAGCTCGTCAATGTTGTCCTTGAGGGGCAATGCTTTGTTATTCGGCCGAGAGCTTTTGAATCCGGCGTTGACCGCCGTACTATTTGGGCCATTTTCCTTGTTCCGGCGCTGATCTTTTATGCGTCGTGATTTCCCATTTCCATCCCTGACTTCGGATGTACTCGGGTCGCTGGTGCTACATCTGCCAGCCAGCTGTCCTCCCCTACACAAAAGCAGGTCATGAGGCTTGTTAGTGCGGCCATTGTTCTTGGTTTTTCTTGGCCGAGGTGTCTGGCCATTCGTCTCGGACGTTGTGTTTAAAGGCTGCTAAGGCTTCAGCATCCGGACAGTCGAGTATCTGGTTCTTTTTAGTGAGGAACTTGTTCCAGAATTTGCGTGCTGACTCTCCGGGCTGTTGAGTTATGTGACTTAAATCGTCTGCATCCGGAGGCCGGATATAAGTCCCCTGAAAATTTGCTCGAAACGCATCCTCAAGCTCTTCCCAACTTCCGATGGTATTTTCTGGGAGGCTTTTAAGCCAATGTCGAGTTGGCCCTTTGAGCTTGAGGGGTAGGTATTTAATGGCATGGAGATCGTCTCCTCTGGCCATATGTATGTGTAGGATATAATCCTCAATCCAGACTCCGGGGTCTTTTGTTCCTTCATATGCCTCTATGTTTACGGGTTTGAATCCCGCTGGAAATCCATGATCCAGCACCTCGTCGGTGAAACATAGTGGGTGTGCGGCGCCCCTATATTTGGGTGTGCCGTTGTCTTCAAATGTTCGGCGGGTTATGTTGCTTCCTGGAGTATTCTTTTTTGGTCCATAAATAGTTCTGACTTGGTAGTCTTTTTTTCGAGGATCTTTATGCTGATCGTGTGCCGGCTTGTGTGCGGCGCCCCTTGTTGCTCTTGGCCTGTCATCTGGTCGTTTATCCGGCCAGGCGGCTTCTTTCTTTTTTGACTGCGGGGGCTCTAAGGCCTCCTCGTCAAATTCGGGCAACAGCTTGCGCTTCGGGTAGCTCTTTGTCTGGTGACTAGCGCCATGTTTATCTGCGTTGTTGAGTACTTTGCTCCATCTCATTCTGAGTGCGTCCTCCGCTGTTTTGAGCTTCTGCTTTTGCTTCTTCAAACTTCTTGCCGTGGCGACGAGCCTTTTATGAAGATTCGTGTGCTCTGATGATGTGAGATCATCTTTGCCGGGGATGGGTTGCTTGTCCAGTTCATGTCCGGCTGGCTGCTTGGTGACGTGTGCGTCCTCCACTGCTTCGCCCTGCTCTAGGGTCTTGTCCGTATGGGTGCCGTTTTTATCGAGGCCGGTCTTCGGGCGGCGCTTGCGTCGTTGTTTTGGTTGTTTGTTGGGGGAGTTGTCCTTCGCCACGTCCCATTTTTCCTCATTGTCGCTTCCTTTTGGTGTATCCACCATGTATATGTCGTGAGTACGGGTGGCTTTCCAGCGCCCAGTAGGCGCTGGTTCTTGGTTGTCTCCTACATCTTCGTCCATACCGTCGATGTCTTCGGAGTCGTAGTCTAGCATGTCGGTTAGATCGTCGACAGTGGCTACGAGGTGGGTGGTGGGTGGGCTTTGAATTTCTTTGTCGTCCGCATCCCAACTGTCCTGACTGCAGTGCGGCCAGGGCTCTCCTGATAATGAGAGATACTTTACCGAACTCAAGATGTCGCCAAAAGGTGAGTGTTGAAAGATGTCCGCTGCGGTGAACTCCATGATCGGTGCCCAATCGGATTCAACCAGAGGGGGCGCGAGAGGTTCGGAGTCCGGCAAGGAGTCTGGCACCTCAGAGTCACAAACTTCATGAGGAACAAGGTCACCGTTCGGCTCTATCGCCGTAGAGTTGCGGTTCCCGAGGCGGTGTCTAGCCATCCATCCTCGCCCTGCGCAGCCAGCCCCGAATTGAAGATCGGAGCGGGTTCGAGTGCGGCCTCCAGGGTACTGTCCGACTGCAGAGCTAAATCATGCTCACCATGACAGTGCGCCACGCTCCGCTGTGGCTCCAATCCATCGAAGATCAAGTCCCCGTGGATGTCCGCCATGAAGTTTAAACTTCCAAATCTGACCTGACGGCCAGGGGCGTAGCTTTCGATCTGCTCCAGTGCAAAGCCGCCGAATACGAAGATCTGTCCGGGGAGAAAAGTCTCACCCTGGACTGCGTCGTTGATGACAATCGAAGAAGCCATCGAGCATATCAGTGACGACACAGAGGAACTCTCAATGGAAGCACCAATGTCGGTGTCAAAACCGGCGGATCTCGGGTAGGGGGTCCCGAACTGTGCGTCTAGGCGGATGGTAACAGGAGACAAGGGACACGATGTTTTACCCAGGTTCGGGCCCTCTTGATGGAGGTAAAACCCTACGTCCTGCTTGATTAATATTGATGATGTGTGTTACAAGAGTGGATCTACCACGAGATCAAGGAGGCTAAACCCTAGAAGCTAGCCTATGGTATGATTGTTGTTTGTCCTATGGACTAAAGCCATCCGGTTTATATAGACACCGGAGAGGGCTAGGGTTACACAGAGTCGGTTACAATGGTAGGAGATATACATATCCGTATCGCCAAGCTTGCCTTCCACGCCAAGGAAAGTCCCATCCGAACAAGGGACGAAGTCTTCAATCTTCTATCTTCATAGTCTTGGAGTCCGGCCGATGATGATAGTTCGGCTATCCGGACACCCCCTAGTCCGGAACTCCCTCACCTGGTCTTGACAAGGAATAGGTAGCTGGAGAATGCCCCTTCTATACATATCATTGATTACTGTCTACAAAAGTTCAGCACTTTGAACAAACAACAGTGGAGATACAGGATCCCCATCCCTAACCCCGTTTTTACTGAGAAACTTTCTCCCAGGAACACTATTAGGTAACACTGACGAAGTGCTAGTAGATAATAATTTCTTCATCCATAGTATCCACTTCTCATTGAAATCTTTGTGCCTCAAAATTTCAGCAATAGCCTCATGCTCTAGGGAGTCAAAATCCTTCTCAAAATCAAGCTTGAGAATAACAATGGGCCTCTTGGGCTAATGACACTAGTGCAAATACTGAAATATCCAACCAATGTAGTCCTGAATTGTTCTGCTTTTGATAAAACCATACTATTAATGTATACATTGCATAATCACATCTTGAAATATGTTGGCTGCCATTTTTGAAATAAACTTCAAGCCCATCCCAGTCAAAGAACTAGGTCTGAAATCCCCCACTCCTCTAGTGAAAGCTTTTTGGGTACTAGAGTAATGTAGGAACCATTAATGTTTTCCAGAGCAGCAGTACCATCATAAAAAGCCTGAGCCAACTCGTAAAAATCCTTGGAAATGATATGCCAACATTTCTTAAAGAAAAGACCGTTGAAACCATCAGGCCTTGTGGCTTTATCAACTGGCATATGTTTCACAACATTATCCATTTCCTCCATCTCAAAAGGCTTAGTAAGCACATCAAGTACCTTCACAGGAGTGATAAGAGCACAGAGGTCAAACCCCATCACAATTCCTCTTAAAACACCTATTATGTTCTTAAAATAGTTCCAAATCACTCCCTCCATTTGGGAATGCTTAGTGACCACTGAACCATCAGACAGCCTTAGGCTTGCAATTGAATTTCTCCTATGTCTTTCAGTGGCCATTGCATGGAAGAACTTTGTATTTTCACCCCCACTTTAATGTACCTAATAGTACATTTTTTCTTCCAATAAAGGAATTGTAGGTGAAATAATTTTTCCACATGTGCTTTAACAATTCTTCTAAAATTAGACTCATGTCTGAACAGGGTCCTAACCTCTTGATGGTCATCTAGAAGCAGAATTACATGATTCCATTTTGTAACCAAAAGTTTGAGTTTGGAAACATTCACTTGCCACCTCTTGAGACCCATTCTCAATATCTTAAGCTTGTCTGCAATCCTAGAAGTAATGTGACCCTTCCAAGAAGGTTTTTGCCAAGACAATTCCACACATTCCATAAAACTCTCCAACCCTAACCAATAATTCTCAAACCTAAAAAGATTTGAATTTGGAACGGAAGTCTTGATGGTAACTACACATGAGACATGATCAGATGCAGTTCTAGCTAGAGGAAGTACCTCGGTCATAGGATAGTGAGATATCCCGTCCATAGAAGTGAAAAACCAATCTAGCTATTCAAGTAGTGGGGTTTCTTGCATGTTTGACCATGTCAAAGATCGTCCCTTGAGAGGCAGCTCCAAGACACCCAAATGCCCAATTATCTCATTCAAAATAAAGATATCATTTAAATCACATCCAGGCAAATTTGTATTATCCAGGGACCTCAAAAAATTAAAGTCTCATAACAGAAGCCAATTCTCTCCCAAGGGGATCTTTAAGTTATACAACTAATTAACAAAATTATCTCTGGCTTCACCTTGGCAAGGACCATGGATAGAGACCAATGTCCATCTCTCGTTATTTTGTCTAGATGCAAATTCAATTACCACAACAAACTGTTAAACTTCTAATAAAGTTCCAACGAAAATAGAAGAATTCCAGACCACAAGGATTCCTTCTGAAGCACCCAAGAAAGGAATAAGCAAAGTGATCAAACCTCTTTGTACAGAAGTTTCTAATTGTTCTAGGATCAAAAGAGGTGCATTTATTTTATTGTAAACATGAAATAGCACACGATTCTCATCAATTTTTTGTCTAACTACCCTTTGCCTAGTCTCAGCATTCAAACCCCTGACACTCCAAAAGAGAACGTTCCAGTTTCTACTTGGATTATTCATTTAAAAAGATCATTATGAAGTCTACAAAGCACATAGCACACAATGCCAGATGCACATAACACTCAGATAAGTCTGTGGTACCAATATTACATAAAAATTCTCCACAAAATAATCACCACAGCAGAGTAGATAAATAGCAAATTTAGGGGCTTGCCAGACCCATAAAGACATAAACACACTATTCATTAGAAGTAGTGTTGCCAGCATTAAGAGGATCCGCCATAAGTGCATCCACAGTTAGGAGTTTTGTATCAATTCCAAGGTCCTGCCCAATAGCCTGAAGACGACTGACTGGAGTTGCTGGAGGGATATCTGCATATGCAGGGTCATCCGACATCTCAGCAGAAAGGGGCTTGGACTTGGGATTCTTTTGTTTGGGCTGCAGAGACAACTCGTGGAAGGTGGGCTTGAACTCATCACAGTGAACATAACTCCTAGTTCACCGTCTGACAGATGTTTCCACTATTGGATTTGGCGCCAAAGTCTTGTGTGGCCTCCTTCCTTTCTTGCCCATAGCAGTGGGAGAAACAGTCTCTGTGGTTGATTTATTCTCAACACTCTCAGAAAAAAAGAGACCTAGAAACGGGCATGGCTGGTTCCTGCTCCTTCCAGGTAAGCAGAAGGAGACCATCCTGACTGATAGCTAAATCCTAGTTTCTCCTTGATAGTATCACAGGAGGTACCGGTTGGAACAACAATGGTTTTTGCACTTGAAAAACTGTGAGTGCTTCCTAAAGGTTTTCAAAAGACCTCCTCCAAATCATCTCTAGAGGAAATGGGGGCCCAAATGGGACAGCAACCGACTGAATCTCCAAAGATGGCAGATGAATCACAGGAGGTTGATAGACCACAATTGCCCAATTTTTAGCTTCCACCTCAGCCTGAACATCCACCATAGTAACATCAAGATTTTCTGGCTGGTCCTCTTCAATAGTAATCACTGGTACTGGCTGCACCTGCTGCTGAGCCTCGGAACTAGGTTGATCGAATGAATCCACAACCATGGACTCTTGGTCTTAAGTTGCTGGCTGTTCATCAGCTTCATTCCAATTACCCCAATTATCATATTCCACTTCATTAGGGGCTGGCTGTTCTGGAGGGGGAGGGGGCACATCATTCCATCCCAATGCAGGATATGTGGGCAGAATAAAAGGAGGCAACTCAGGAAAGGGCACACTTGGCAAAGGATGTGGGTTGCCATTGACGGGCATCCAATCCTCATCCTGTGGCATTTGCTCAGCAAAATTAGCACCAAGGATGTAAAGTGGCACTGTCCAGGACACTCTAGCACCCCCAAGCCGCATAATCCATGAAGACCACATCCTTCGGTACAAGAATATCTTCTGGGAAGGAGGCAAAAACCAAAGTTCTAACCAAGTAAGAATCCTCACTGCTCCAAGTATTGGAGAACATATTGTCTGCCATCCACACATGAACGGAGATATGTGTGTCAAACTAGTTCATTAATTTGACTTTCAACATGTTCATGGAGTACTATAATACAACATGCTACTCAATTGAGGTGTTCAATTCGGGACTTAGTTCACTATTTTGACTTGGTGACGAGCTATTTCATTGAATCGGGATATTTCATTTTGGGTTTGATTCCCGTGTTTGAGTGGGTTAACTATTTGTCTTATAGTAAATCATTAGGAACGAGCATGTAAAAACACATTGGTCCCGAGCATCATCTCACCATCTAAAAAAGAAGTGGCAAGCTAATATTTCAAAATTTGATTCGAATCGACTTGGTAAGGTAGACGTGGATGCTCGTGCTCCCAAAATTTGAACGAACCACTAAACACCCTTTGCTCGGTGGAATTCGCCCGAGTAAATAAATGGGACAGCGAAATTACCGGCCTATGTAGGACACACATCAATTGGCCCGTTGTACATCGAGGGTACATTTGTAACTTCAACCAAGCGCGCCTTCTCCTTGGCTGAAATGACATGTGCTGAATAATTCATAAACCATGGGTGGCAAACACACCCTCTCCTCAGCTGAAATGGCAGGCGCCGAATAATTCATAAACCATGTGTGGCAAAACACCCTCTCCTCGGACGAAATTATTCGCGCCCACTATTTACAAACACGCCCTCCTTGCCTGAAATCACTCTCGCCCACTATTTCAAAACACCCCCTCCTCGCCCGAAATCGCTCATGCCAACTATTTGGGAGAAGCAAAATTACTCTAATATTCCTGACCCTCAAGACACAGACCCACGCCGAGAAGCCTAAAGGCAGGGGTAGAACTGTAACCCCCCCCCCACACGCACACATTTCAGACAAATGTGTTTGTAAGACATGGTTCCCCCTTCCAATTCCCCATTCATACATCATGGGTGCCAAATCACCTTATCCCCAGCAGTGAAACCTCAGCCCCTCCTCCATGATGCCCCCACCGCACCAAATTCAGCACTGCCATCGTCCCCAATGTCGGAGCCGCTGTCCGTTTGCCGTCGTGCACTGGGTCGTCTTCCTCTTATCTGTGTTACCAGAGCTACCTCGATGACGACCGCGTGAACCATATCAGAGTAGATTCACCTACGCCGTTGTGCACGGCACCGGAGCAGCTCCAACTTCGGATGTGTCCAGGACCCCGGTGCTGCTTCCCTGTAGTCGTCGACCGTCGCGACGTATCTGCTTTCCTACCGTCGGGAGCCACCGCAACCACGCCGTCCTCACCGACTCGGCTGCTGGAGCTGCCTACTTCACTAGGCCGCAAGATAGGTCATACACTCATTTTAAATAACTTTATTTAGGCATTAGTCATCTAAATTTTTATTCTGGGCCAGTAGATTCCTAGTGGGAAGCAGCACCCCTCTAGGCGGCGAAGCTCCTAGGCTGTCGGTTGGCTGGTGTCTACCGTAAGGGTGCGGGGGCGCAAGTTTGCCGCGGAAGCAGCGCTTATGTGGCTATCTTAGAGTTGTGTGGGTTGAAGGTATTGCCGTCACTGAATCTGGATGACGGTGAGTCTTTGGGGATGATTCTGCCGGTGGCCAGGGACGGCAGAGGCAGGCTGCTCTGCCGGTGGTCACTGGCTCTTTGGGGATGATTCTGAATAGTGTCAGCTGGGAGGCATAAGATGGCCATCAAGCCATCCGGCACAGATCGGACAATACCAAAATAAAATAAAATCATGTAACCCCAATTTAGTTTTCAGTCAACAGATGTGTGGCCACTCTCGTACCTTATTGTTGATTTCTTAGGGTATTTCTTCATATCAGAGATATGTGTCGTTCTTAACGTTATGCGTTTTCTGCATCCTCAGCCAGACCGTCTTCCTTTTCACCGCATCTGCTCCAACAAGGGAAGCATACACCAGAAGGGAGCTATAGTCCCCACTCAATAGTTCCTTGCATCGGATGTGCGTGGCCGACATGGACAGCCACAACAATTGCAAGGCCATCGACAAGTCAGCACATGATGCTTACTCCTATGGATGGCAGCCAGATAGGTTGTACACTCATCTTACTTATGTGCAACATTTATGGCTTTGTTATTCATTAAGCATGGAAAATAGATTATCACATTTAACTGTGTATTCATGTTGATCTCTTTAGAGTCTTGTTCAAGAGTTAATGATGTTCCAGAGTTCAGATAAGAGACTTGTTCTCTAGGTAATATTGTTCCGTAGTTATCATCCATTAGCCAATGCTATCCCACAGGCTGGTGATTATACCACTTCTAGTATTACCTATGTTGTTCTTTAATACTTTTGTGTGCCATCTAGTTAATCAAGAGTACAAATGATACATATTCTATAGCTTTCATCTATGTTCTCCCTTTAGTTTTTTAGACCTGTTGCTGCTTGTTAAGCCCAGTCCTACTATTTATGTCGTCTCCTACATGCACTCATTCCATAAATCTAACCTACTGGTTGTCTTCCATGCATGTCAGATATAATTGCACACACCCATATATCTACAAGAACCTCACGGAGCAATGTTATGGCCAACAAACTTGACGTCAATGATACCCAATATGATGGAACATGTAAAGGCCATTCTTTAGAAGACTTGCAGAAAGATGACTGAGGGAGTCCTGGATTAGGGGGTATCCAGAGAGCCGGACTATATACATCGTCCGGACTATTGAAGCGTGAAGATACAAGACACAAGACTCCGGCCTGTGTCCGGATGGGACTCTCCTTTGCGTGGAAGACAAGCTTGGCGATCCGGATATTATATTTCCTTCCTTGTAACCGACTCCAAGTAAACCCTAGCCCTCTCCGTTGTCTATATAAACCGGAGAGGATGGTCCTTAGAAGTCCGATCACAATTACAATCATACCATCATAGGCTAGCTCTTAGGGTTTAGCCTCTACGATCTTGTGGTAGATCTACTCTTGTACTACTCATATCTTCAATATTAATCAAGCAGGAAGTAGGGTTTTACCTCCATCGAGAGGGCCCGAACCTGGGTAAACATTGTGTCCCTTGCTTCCCGTTACCATCAGCGTAAGACGCATAGATCGGGACCCCCTACCCGAGATCTGCCGGTTTTGACACCGACATTGGTGCTTTCATTGAGACTTCCTCTGTGTCGTCACTTCGAGGCTTGATGGCGTCTTCAATCGCTAACAACACGGTCCAGGGGGAGACTTTTCTCCCCGGACAGATCTTTGTGTTCGGCGGCTTCACACTGCAGGCCAATTCACTTGGTCATCTGGATTAGATCGATAGCTACGCCCCTGGCCACCAGATCAGGTTCAGAAACTTGAACTACACGGCTGATATTCGCGGAGACTTGATCTTCGACGGATTCGGGCCTGTGCCAGGAGCGCCGGACAGTCACGACGAGCGCGGCCTACACCTCCTGTCGGACAACGCTCAGGACATCATCCCTGCAGTATCCCCGGATCTAAATCCGGAACAAGTTGCGTTGTCCAAGGACGGAGGGGTGGACCCCGCCCTGCAGGCCACATACTCATCGACGGTGGAGCCGAACACAGGTCTCACCTTTGGGGAGGCCTGCAACCCCGGCCCCCTGGACTCGTATCCGGTTGATGGTTCCGGTCCGCGCACCCCCGAGCCAGTCGAGCCAGGTTGGGCTCTGGTAATGGAGTTTACGACTGCGGACATCTTTCAGCACTCGCCCTTCGGCGACATGCTGAACTCATTGAAGTCTCTCTCTTTGTCGGGAGGCAATGGGCCGAACTATGTCCGGCTTGAGTGGGAAGCAGGTGACGAAGGAATTCGCTGCCCACCCACCACCCACTTCATTGCCATGGTCGATGATTTAACCGCGTGCTTGACTTCGACTCCGAAGACATCGACGGTATGGACAACGATGCAAGAGACGTACAGGAACCACCGCTCACAGGGCGGTGGAGAGCCACCTCTTCATACGATATATATATGGTGGACACTCCGAAAGAAACCAATGGCGATGAGGCAATGGAGGATAACTCCTCCAAGAAGAAAGCAAAGCATGGGCGTCACCAGCGCCGCCACAAGCCCCGCCAAGGCAATACCGGCACCGGAGACGAAAACAATTTGGATGGTGCCGACGATGAATACAACCCCGATCAGCCCGCCTTCGAGCAGGAAGAGCAGGAAGATGGGCAGGATAGCCCAAATGAACAGGTGACGGACGGGTATCCGGAGGAGGACAACTACATGCCCTCCTCCGAAGATGAGATTAGCCTTGGCGATGACGAGTTCGGCGTGCCCGAGGACCCCGTGGAGCAGGAGCGCTTCAAGCGCCGGCTTAATGCCACTGCGAGAAGCCTGAAGAATAAGTAGCAGCAGCTTCAAGCTGATTAGGACCTGCTCACAGATAGATGGACAGAAGTCCTAGCAGCCGAGGAATATGGACTCGAGCGCCACACGGCTGACCGGCCGCCTCGAGGTCGGGATAAAACGGCATACAGCCCGAATACCAGCCTGCACCCCCGCGCCAGTTTACTACGGCCCGGGGCAATACTCAGGACCTGCGCGATAGACTGGATAACTCCGCAGGACAACCAAGATCGATCTATGGATCACGGGTGTGCACCGCAGCACATGACGATGACCGTCATACCGGATACACTAACAGCAAATACGGCCGGGCCGAATATAACCAGTCAGACGTAGCCGGACTGTGTTGTGACATAGCCCGGCAGAGAGGTGCCGCACACCCCCTATGTTTCACCGATGAAGTGATGGATCATGAATTCCCAGAAGGGTTCAAACCCGTAAACATCGAATCATACGATGGCTCAACAGGCCCCGTGGTATGGATCGAAGATTTCCTTCTCCACAGCCACATGGCCTGCGGAGATGATCTACATGCCATCAAGTATCTTCCCCTTAAGCTCAAAGACCGGCCCGGCACTGGCTAAACAGACTGCCCGCAAATTCCATTGGCAGTTGGGAAAACCTGGAAGACGCATTTCTTGACAACTTCCAAGGCACATATGTACGACCTGCGGACGCCGATGACTTGAGCCACATTACTCAACAGCCCGGAGAATCAGCCAGGAAATTCTGGACTCGGTTCCTAACTAAAAAGAACCAAATTGTTGACTGTCCGGACGCCGAAGCCCTGGCGGCCTTCAAGCATAATATCCGCGATGAGTGGCTCGCCAGACACCTCGGCCAGGAGAAACCCAAGTTCATGGCAGCTCTCACGACACTAATGACCCGCTTTTGTGCGGGCGAGGACAGCTGGTTGGCTCGTAGCAGCACTACGCCACATTCTGGCACTTCAGATGTCTGTGACAATAATGGCAAGCTATAGCGCAACACACACAAGCGACGGAACAACAGCGACAACACCGAAGACACGGCGGTCAATGCCGGATTCAGCGGACCCAAATCCGGTCAGCGAAAGAAGCCATTCAGAAGAAACAATTAGGGACCGTCCAGTCTAGACCGTATACTGGAGCGCTCGTGCCAAATTCATGGCACCCCAGACAAGCCAGCCAACCACACCAATAGAGATTGCTGGGTATTTAAACAGGCCGGCAAAATAAACGCCGAAAACAAGGACAAGGGTCTGCACAGGGACGATGACGAGTGAGGGAGTCCTAGATTAGGGGGTGTCCGGATGGCCGGACTATGACCTTTGGCCGGACTCCCAGACTATGAAGATACAAGATTGAAGACTCCGTCCCGTGTTCGGATGGGACTTTCCTTGGCGTGGAAGGCAAGCTTGGCTATACGATATGAAGATCTCCTCCCATTGTAACCGACTCTGTGTAACCCTAGCCCTCTCCGGTGTCTATATAAATTGGAGAGTTTTAGTCCATAGGACGAACAACAATCATACCATAGGCTAGCTTCTAGGGTTTAGCCTCTCTGATCTCGTGGTAGATCCACTCTTGTACTACCCATATCATCAATATTAATCAAGCAGGAGTAGGGTTTTACCTCCATCGAGAGGGCCCGAACCTGGGTAAAAACATCGTGTCCCTTGTCTCCTGTTACCATCCGCCTAGACGCACAGTTCGGGACCCCCTACCCGAGATCCGCCGGTTTTGACACCGACATTGGTGCTTTCATTGAGAGTTCCTCTATGTCGTCACCGTCAGGAAGGATGCTGCACCCCGTCTTTAAAGACGGCGTTGTTGCTAAAGGAGCTTTGGCTGTTGGCCAAACTCTCCGGCTAGGCAATTTTTTGATGACCGCCTTTTCGGCCACCGCGCCGACGATGACCTCTCGGGCCATCGAAAGCAATCTCTACATCAGCTAGGAACTTGCCGAGCAGTTAGATCCGATGGAGCTCTCTTCCTTGAACGAGCTCTTGGATCCCATTGCCACCCTGGGAGTCGCTACAGATTACGGCCAGATTGGGCTTAAACCCGATCAGAGAGAGATCGACTCTCCCCTGGTTACCCACCATGTTGAAGTGGTGAAAGAACAATGCGGCGAATCTTCGCCCGTCATAAGGACCAGATGTGTCTGGATTCCCGACCCCTCCAAGCCGGACACCCGCGGAGGGGAGGATGTTGCCCAAGCCCTGAACCTAAAGTCAGGCAGCAGGCCTGATTCATTGAATAATGTCCAAGAAAGCAAGCTTCCGAATTCGGAAATTTCTTGGCCCCTGAATCTCATATCGGGCGAGGTTCCGGCTTTAAATCCACCCGCCCACCCAACTATAAGGGATCTATCCCAAATACGGCAAGAGCCTGGGGAAACTGTACACCACAATTAGGCCAGATTCCTCCTGGTTATGAACAGGATAAAGGACTACTGTGAGAAAGAAGCAATTTCATTCTTCTGTAACAACTGCACGGACATCGGAATCCTTAACGCCATAAGTCTCCGCAAAATTACATGCTTCGCCGACTTGACATCCATAGTATGAAAGTGTTGTGCGACAGAAAGCGTTCGGAAAACCGAAACTAAATTCTGGGACAATCCGGCATCGAATACAATACGAGTCCGAAACAAAAGGGCGCATTATCGCCAGTGAAAGTGCAACTATCCCTAGGTGGTTTTGGTAATTCATAACAACATATAGCTCATTGAGCTAATGCTATTCCAAGACTATTATTTCAGGAAAGCTCAATGAATGGCATGGCATGGATGACGAAAGTGGATCCCTCAAAATACTAAGGACAAAGGATTGGCTCAAGCTCAAAAGCTCAAGACTCTTCATTTTACATTTTAGTGATCCAAGATCACATTGAGTCTATAGGAAAAGCCAATACTATCAAGAAGGGATGAGGTGTTGCTTAATGAGCCTCTTGCTTCATGTGCTTAGTGATATGCTCCAAAACCCTCAACTACTTTCCCACATCCACAAATGACCTAAACCTAAAGCCAAAATTGGTCACATCGATTCTTTCTATCCGGCGCCACCGATTCCAAAAGTCATAGCCACTGCCACAAACCCTAAGCAAATCGGTCTTACTGATAGGGATCTCGGTCTCACCAAGATGGGGTTGCAATCTCTCTGTTTCCCTTCGTAACGTTTTGCTCTAACCGAAGTGAGCGATCGGTCCCACCGAGATTGCAATGTAAACTCTCTGTTTCCTTTTTGTAACATTTCGGTCTCACCGAAAAGAGCAAATCGGTCCCACCGAGTTTACCTGACCAACTCTCTGGTTAGCTTATTACCAAATCAGTCTCACCAAGTTTGTGTAATCGGTCTTACCGAGATTACGTTATGCCCTAACCCTAACCGAATCGGTCTCACCGAGATGCATGTCAGTCCCACCGAAAATCACTAACGGTCACTAGGTTTACTAAATCGGTCCGACCGAGTTTAACTATTCGGTCCCACCGAGTTTGGTAAATTGTGTGTAACGGTTAGATTTTGTGTGGAGGCTATATATACCCCTCCACCTCCTCTTCATTCGTGGAGAGAGCCATCAGACTAAACCTACACTTCCAACTTACCATTTCTGAGAGAGAACCACCTACTCATGTGTTGAGGCCAAGATATTCCATTCCTACCATATGAATCTTGATCTCTAGCCTTCCCCAAGTTGCTTTCCACTCAAACCCTCTTTCCACCAGATCCAAATCCTATGAGAGAGAGTTGAGTGTTGGGGAGACTATCATTTGAAGCACAAGAGCAAGGAGTTCATCATCAACGCACCATTTGTTACTTCTTGGAGAGTGGTGTCTCCTAGATTGGCTAGGTGTCACTTGGGAGCCTCTGACAAGATTGTGGAGTTGAACCAAGGAGTTTGTAAGGGCAAGGAGATCGCCTACTTAGTGAAGATCTACCGCTAGTGAGGCAAGTCCTTCGTGGGTGACGGCCATGGTGGGATAGACAAGGTTTCTACTTCGTGGACCCTTCATGGGTGGAGCCCTCCGTGGACTCGCGCAGCCGTTACCCTTCGTGGGGTGAAGTCTCCATCAACGTGGATGTACGATAGCACCACCTATCGGAACCACGCCAAAAACATCCGTGTCTCCAATTGCGTTTGAATCCTCCAAACCCTTCCCTTTACTTTCTTGCAAGTTGCATGCTTTAATTTCCGCTGCCTATATACTCTTTGCATGCTTGCTTGAATTGTGTGATGATTGCTTGACTTGTCCTAAAATAGCTAAAATCTGCCAAACTATAAAATTGGGAAAAGGTTAAGTTTTTATTGGTCAAGTAGTCTAATCACCCCCCTCTAGACATACTTCAAGGTCCTACAAGTGGTATCAGAGCCTTGGTCTCCATTTGCTTTGATTTCCATAGCTTTTGGTGGTCATAGCCTTGGTTTCACAACCTAGGAGAGTATGGCGTCTAGCCTTGGTCTCCAGTTGGAAGCATAAGATGAAAATGCATATTCTCGGACATAACCCCGCCGTTTGGGCAATTATTTGTATTGGCTTGCAAGGAGAATTCTTTGATGGGAGAGAACCGAACCGTGAAGCTAATGCGGAAGAATTGAAGATGCTGCAATACAATGCTCAAGCTTGTGATATCATCTTCAACGGGTTGTGCCCCGAAGAGTTCAACAAAATCAGCCATCTTGAGAATGCAAAGGAAATTTGGGATACCTTGATTGATATGCACGAAGGTACCGAATTCGTCAAGGTATCCAAGTTGGATGTGCTCCAAAGTCAGCTTGACAAGTTCAAAATGAAGGATGGTGAAGGTGTCGCTGAAATGTACTCTAGGCTTGCACTTATCACAAATGAGATTGTCGGCTTAGGGAGTGAAGAGATGACCGACAGATTCATCATCTAGAAGATCCTAAGAGCATTGGATGGAAAGTATGATACCGTGTGCACATTGATCCAAATGATGCCAAACTACAAAAATCTCAAGCCAACGGAACTCATTGGAAGGATTGTTGCTCATGTGATGTCACTCAAGGATAAGGATGAACTTCACAACAAGTCAAGTGGTGCTTACAAAGCCTCAGGTGAAGCCCCTACATCATCAAGTGAGAAACAAACCTTCAAAGAATAATTGAGCTTAATGGTGAAGAACTTCAACAAATTCTACAAGAGTAGAAGCAAAGAAAGAAGCTCCAAGTCAAGGTATTATCATGACAAGAGATCTTCTAGTCGAGAGCGCAATTGCTACAATTGTGGGAAGCCTGGACACTACTCCAATGAGTGTACGGTACCCTACAAAAGAAGAGAAGATTCTCCAAAAATAAGAAGCAAAAGAGAAGAATCACCACCAAGAGAAAGGAGGAGTAGAGATGATTGTTATGAACGAAGACCCTCACGGAGAAGCAAGGATTCGGAAAGGAAGGACAAGTCATCAAGGAGCTACACAAAACGAAGACATCAAGCTCATGTTGGTGAATGGGTTTCCGGCTCCGACTCCGACAATCACTCCGAGAGAAGCTATCACTCCGACTCCGAACATACTCAAGATGAAGGTGTTGCCGGTCTAGCACTTGTGTCAACCAACTCCTATGACATATTTGACTCACCAAATGAAGGTGTTGGAAGATGCTTCATGGCCAAAGGTCCAAAGGTAACACATACTAAGTATGTTGATTTCAATAGTGATGAAGATGACTTGCTTGTGGATGATGATTTACTTGTTGACAACTCTAGTGATGGATACTATGATGAAACGTCAATTAATCATGCTAATAAAATGAATGACAATGATAAGGAGAAAATTGAGCTTCTAACTAAAGAACTAAACACTCTTAAGTTGGCTCATGAAACTATCTTCGAAGATCATCGAGAACTTTTAAGGGCTCATGAGAAGTTACGCTTTGAAAAGCTCAATCTTGAGCAAGAGCATGAGTTCTTAAAGGCAATCAATGATGATCTCCGCAAGAAAAGTTCTTCTTACATTGCCAAGCGTTTACTCTTATCTACTTACATGGCTCAAGTCAAGTCTAGTAACAAGTACAAGAAAGATACTTCCTCTAGTAGTAACAATAATAATGTTAAATCCAATGTTGTTGCTTATAGTAGTTCTCTTGATTCCACTAATGATTCTCTTAGCCAAGCTACACTTGAGCAAGAAAATAGTTTATTGAAGGGAGTTATAGAGAAAGGTGTTTACAAGAGCCTTGTCGGGAGTAAGCAATTCGAGGAAATTGTACGCAAGCAAGGAAGACACCGGAAGAATCAAGGTGTTGGTTTTGAATGAAAGTTCAATGCCAATGGAGTTGAGTGGGAAGAAGATCAATACCCCAAGACAAAGTTTGTTCCTCAACAAGAGAAGTATTATCCTACTTCCTTCAAGGGGACACAAGCTCAAGATGATCTTCCACCACAAGACCACAAGAACAAAGGCAAGGACAAGCTTCAAGAAGAGATTAATGCATTTGAAGAAGCACCTAAAGCCTCGTTCAGTTGGGTCCCCAAGACTACGTCAAGTTCTACTTCATCAAGTACAACTACAACTCCAAGGATTCCCATCAAGATGATGTGGATCCCGCAGAAGAAGAACTAGAGAGTTCTTGAGGGTGACTCCGCCAACATTATTCACTCATATCATTTTGGCAAGAACAAGTGCAATCAACTTTCACATCTTGCACTAGTTCAAGGAGTCACAAACCCTCTTGTTGGTAAGGCAAGGGACACGGTAACCTATTGTTTTGATGGACATCATCTTGTGTGTGCATCACTCTATGTCTATGGATATTCTTGTTTGTTCCTTGTGGGACTAACCCATGTATGCAAGTTGAAAGTGCAACTCATTCCAAAGGATCGCTCCAAATGATCTACATCAACATTGAGCATCTACATCTTCAACACCTACATGAAGTCATCATCGACAAAACCCAAGGTTAGTTCATCCCTCTAAAGGGGGGATCTCACATCTAGGGGGAGCTTAACTCTAAGAACTAAGTCAAAGCAACTCTAATGGTGTGAACACATTAATGCATTATGTAAAAGTGGTAACCCCACTTGAGCTTAAACGATGAGTATGACCTATGATCAAATGTTCTCATTTGACTCCTAAGTCAATATACTCATATATAGATGACCTAGTCATCGCCAATTGTTTGATAGATGCTAGAATTGGTTGTGTATGCTTTGCCACATATTTCATTTGCCATATTATTGTGTGAGCATGTTGGTGCATATTTTACTCATTCAAGGACATCCACTTGTTGTTTTGATTGTTTGGTTCTTTCTTCTTTTGGCCAAGTGGATGGACAAGAACCCTCTCTAGCTATCCATGCTTTTCTCGTCTCAAACTCTATTCATGCTACATCACAAAATTTGATCAAGTCAGATTCGAACCACTCTGTGTGAGGAGCACTCGGAGTCCCCGATTCGTCATAGACTTAAACTTCCAAAACCTCTTTGTGATTCTCGGTCTGACCGATTCCTCCATTTCGGTCCTACCGAGATCATTAAGTTGATCTGAGTTTTCAATCTTGGTGCAACCGATTTGAACTTTTCGGTCTTACCGAGTTGCTGTAACTGAACATAGTTATGCATCTCGGTGCCACCGAGTTGTTCCACTCGGTCACACCGATAGGGTCGGGCTATATATAGACATGGGCCAATTTTTGGAAATTTCTTCGAAACCCTTCGCCCGCGCAACAGCTCGCTCTGCCATCATGGTCTCCGGATCGTCTCCTCGTCGCCAGCAGCCTCCTGTCGCTGGTCTCCGTCGCTGTCAACGGATTTCGACCACGCCGTTGCCGCCGTAGAAAGTCCACCGCCAAGTTAGGGTATGGAATTAATCTTTGTGCTATCCACGTCTGATTCCTAGCACATTGTCTTCATATTGATTCTTGCCATGATTGAAACTCTTCTATCCAGCCAAAGTAGTTCATAGATTAGATGTGATTCAAATTTTTATGGTTAGGTTTCCGCCGAAACCATCTCAGACCCACCGAGTTGAAAAACTCGGTCTCACCGATTTGGCTTATGCCATTGCACTAGTGACTCTCGGTCTGATCGAGAATTACTAATCGGTGCAACCGATTTGAGGATTCTGTGAAACCCTAGCAGTCTCGGTACCACCGAACCGAAACTCGGTCCAACCGAGATCATCAGTTTAGGTTCCAAAACTGCTTCGGTATCACGGAGTTTGAAAATCGCTGGATCCAAAATGCTTTCTGTGGAAAACTAAGACTGAACTTTTGAGTCATTCTTTTGCAAAAAGCTCTACATTTTGTGATGCTCATCTTTTCTATCTCATCTATAACTCTTCACAGGGTCAGCAGTCAGCTTTTGCAGTATGTCTGAACAAAGTGACAGCCAAAACAGGATAGAAGAGTAGATGGACTTGAGTGAGGGCACTAGTCCCTCAACTTCAGATGAAGGGAGCAGAAGTACTCCTAGCAATTTGCCTAAGGCTGCAACTAGGCAAAGGAGGAAAAGAACTTCAGATTCAGAGGATGAAGATTACAAAGCTGAGGAAGATGAGGCTACTTCCAAGAAAGTGGTGCTCAAGAAGGACTATGGCTCAGCAAAGGATATAAAGCCAGGCATGAAGATTAAAAGGCCTGCAAGAAGGCAACCTATGCCCAAGGCCAGAGCATCAACATGTTGCATTTATTTGATGTGCCACAAAAATTCAAAGTCATGAGCCTTATAGTTGAAACAATCAAGAGGACTGTAGCAGATCAGAAGAGGAGTTGTGGATATGCACCTCAGATTCAAGAATTGATACACTCAAAGATGGGCATAGGAAAATATCAGTTGGATAAGGAACACTTTCCACTTTATCCAGACTTTGAGGACAATGAGGTTGTCATGAATGAAGATGATCCACAATCAGTTCAAGCTCAGGAGAAGAAGGAGAAGGCAAAGAGGGAGAAGGCTGCCAAGATGCCAACTCAAGAGGAGGCATCTGTATATTTCTTGAAAACCAAATAGGACCAGCTTGGTTACTTGATAGCGTCATCTCTGAGGATTGAGAAGGGGTTGGCCACCCTAACTCAAAACAAGGAGAGCCTGGAAAGAATCATGGAACAAAAATTCTATGATCTAGATGTCAAGGTAACTGAGATTAAGTCAGTTGTAGAGCAGCTGCAGGATGACATGCAGGAGAGAAGGGCAAGACTACCACCAATGTGTTTGCCAGAGTGCCCAGAGCCAAGAGGTCAGTTGCAGTGCCAATAACAGACACTAGAGCAACAACTTCAGCACCAACCACTGCCCCTTCAACTCCAGTGTAACCAGGTTCAACATCAACTCCAGCACCCTCTACATCAACTGAAGCCTTCGTCCAAGGAGCCATCTCTACACCACCACCTGAATATCAAGCCTGAGAGTCGATCTAGCACTATGCATTTTTATGAACTTTTTGGTAACTTGTTGCCAAAGGGGGAGAAAAATGTATAGATCATAGGCTTTGAGAGAGAGAGAGAGAGAGAGTTGCTTTTGTTCTCTCTTGCTTTATTTGGTGTTTTTTCAATCTTTGTTTGCTTTTGGTTGAGATACTATGCTTGTGAGACATTGATGATCATGTGTTTGATCATAAGCTACACTTATGCATGCTTGATATTATCCTATCTATCTTATGTGATCACTCACTATGCTTGGTGATGAGTGCATGTATTCATTGTTTATTATTTTGAGCGCTCCACCAAGATGTATGGGACATGGAAGAGTAACCCATGAGCCTAATTCATTGTGCATTTGCAGTCCAAAGCAAATCTAAAACTATGCACAAATTTAGGGGGAGCTCTTGCTTATCACATACTTCTCAAAGCGACGATGTTATTTAAATTTTATTATCATTTGTCGAAGCTTTGATCTATATGTTGTCATCAATTACCAAAAGGGGGGAGATTGAAAGTGCAACTATCCCTTGGTGGTTTTGGTAATTCATAACAACATATAGCTCATTGAGCTAATGCTATTCCAAGACTATTATTTCAGGAAAGCTCAATGAATGGCATGGCATGGATGTTGAAAGTGGATCCCTCAAAATACTAAGGACAAAGGATTGGCTCAAGCTCAAAAGCTCAAGACTCTTCATTTTACATTTTAGTGATCCAAGATCACATTGAGTCTATAGGAAAAGCCAATACTATCAAGAAGGGATGAGGTGTTGCTTAATGAGCCTGTTGCTTCATGTGCTTAGTGATATGCTCCAAAACCCTCAAATACTTTCCCACATCCACAAATGACCTAAACCTAAAGCCAAAATCGGTCACACCGATTCTTTCTATCCAGCACCACCGATTCCAAAAGTCATAGACACTGCCACAAACCCTAAGAAAATTGGTCTTACCGATAGGGATCTCGGTCTCACCGAGATGGGGTTGCAATCTCTCTGTTTCCCTTCGTAACGTTTCGGTCTAACCGAAGTGAGCGATCGGTCCCACCGAGATTGCAATGTAAACTCTATGTTTCCTTTTTGTAACATTTCGGTCTCACCGAAAGAGCAAATCGGTCCCACCGAGTTTACCTGACCAACTCTCTGGTTAGCTTATTACCAAATCGGTCTCACCGAGTTTGTGTAATCGGTCTTACCGAGATTACGTTATGCCCTAACCCTAACCGAATCGGTCTCACCGAGATGCATGTCAGTCCCATCGAAAATCACTAACGGTCACTAGGTTTACTAAATCGGTCCGACTGAGTTTAACTATTCGGTCCCACCGAGTTTGGTAAATTGTGTGTAACGGTTAGATTTTGTGTGGAGGCTATATATACCCCTCCACGTCCTCTTCATTCGTGGAAAGAGCCATCAGACTAAACCTACACTTCCAACTTACCATTTCTGAGAGAGAACCACCTACTCATGTGTTGAGGCCAAGATATTCCATTCCTACCATATGAATCTTGATCTCTAGCCTTCCCCAAGTTGCTTTCCACTCAAACCCTCTTTCCACCAGATCCAAATCCTATGAGAGAGAGTTGAGTGTTGGGGAGACTATCATTTGAAGCACAAGAGCAAGGAGTTCATCATCAACGCACCATTTGTTACTTCTTGGAGAGTGGTGTCTCCTAGATTGGCTAGGTGTCACTTGGGAGCCTCCGAAAAGATTGTGGAGTTGAACCAAGGAGTTTGTAAGGGCAAGGAGATCGCCTACTTCGTGAAGATCTACTGCTAGTGAGGCAAGTCCTTCGTGCGCGACGGCCATGATGGGATAGACAAGGTTGCTACTTCGTGGACCCTTCGTGGGTGGAGCCCTCCGTGGACTCGCGCAGCCGTTACCCTTCGTGGGTTGAAGTCTCCATCAACGTGGATGTACGATAGCACCACCTATCGGAACCACGCCAAAAACATCCATGTCTCCAATTGCGTTTGAATCCTCCAAACCCTTCCCTTTACTTTCTTGCAAGTTGCATGCTTTAATTTCCGCTTCCTATATACTCTTTGCATGCTTGCTTGAATTGTGTGATGATTGTTTGACTTGTCCTAAAATAGCTAAAATCTGCCAAACTATAAAATTGGGAAAAGGTTAAGTTTTTATTGGTTAAGTAGTCTAATTTTCACCCCCCCTCTAGACATACTTCAAGGTCCTACAGCCAGGCACCTGAGCCAAACAGCAAAAAACAAAAACCCTCTATAGGGTATGGGACCGTACTAGAGGGGTGGCTCAATGGACCCTGTAAAATTCATAGTTCAGGGGAAGTCACACCAACTCACAGCCTTAGAGCATGTTGGATACTCCGGCAGGTGGCCAGAAGTGGCAAGGAGCTTCTAACTCCAGAATCCGCAGAGCACCACCCCAGAAACGCCAGAACGGTGTCGACAGTCTTTGAGACTGTAGCATCAAACAATGCAAGGAAACAAACGCTTCGCAGCCTTACCGAAGTCTACCAAGTAGCAACAATAAACCCATGGAATGACACGGCTATTACCTTTAATGCCAGTGACGAACCTAAATTCCGGATAGCCCGAGCACCAGCCGCATTGGTCCTTGGTCCGATAGTGGACGGCTTCCGACTTACAAAGGTACTCATGGACGGCGGCAGCGGACTTAACCTCATCTACGAGGAAACCCTGCGAAAAATGGAAATAGACTGGAGCCGCATTGAGGAAAGCAACACAACCTTTAGAGGAATAATACGAAGCCGGGAAGTGTGCTGTTCAGGGAAAATCACACTCGATTGGTGTTCGGCACGCCGGATAATTACAGATCCGAGGAGGTCACATTTCAAGTGGCCCCGTTCAGCAGTGGATACCACGCCCTGTTAGGGTGAGAAGCATTTACAATTTGAAGCTCAAAATGCCCGGACCCAACGGAATCATCATTCTTGCTAGTGATCGGGACAAAGCGCTCCGCGCCGAAAACAAGACAGCCGCACTGGCCCTCGAGGCATTATCCGAAGCCCTAGCTGCCGAGGAACTAACTGCGTTACGCTCCACGGTGGACAGGGACGATGTGATACTAGATAAGAGATCCAAGTCCACCTCTTTTAAACTAGCGGACGAAATAGTCAAATTCCAAGTCCATCCAACGGACCCCACAAAATCGGCCTCCATCGGGGCACAACTAAAACCCGATGGAGACGCCGCACTCAGAGAATTCCTGCGATAAAATTGGGACATTTTCGCCTGGCACCCTTCAGACATGCTAGGAATCCCACGCAGGCTGGCCGAGCACAGCCTGAACATCCTAAAAGGGTTTAAGCCCGTTAAGCAGACTTTGGCGTTTCTCCGAACCCAAGAGACAAGCCATGGGAGAGGAGCTAGCAAAACTGCTGGAAGCCGGATTCATCAGAGATATAAAACATCCGGACTGGCTAGCAAACCTGGTGATGGTACCAAAGAAGGACAAATCCTGGCGCCTATGCGTCGATTTCAAAGACCTAAATAAGGCCTGCCCAAAGGATCCCTTCCCCCTCCCCCGAATTGATCAAATCATCGATGCCACTGCAGGACACGACTCATTGTGTTTCCTCGATGCATACTCTGGCTACCACCAAATCAAGATGGCAGAGTCAGACCAAGCTGCAATTGCATTCATCACCCCATAGGGCCCATTCTGCTTCAACACGATGCCCTCCGGGCTCAAAAACGCCGGCGCAACATATCAGCGCATGATTCAGACATGTCTGGCCAACCAGATCAGCAAAACAGTTGAAGCGTACGTAGATGACGTGGTCGTCAAAACCAAACACGTCGATACTCTAGTAGACGACTTGAGGCTCACATTCGACAATCTCCGAGCATATGACATGAAGCTCAACCCGGAAAAATGCGTTTTCGGCGTACCAGCCGGAAAGCTCTTGGGCTTCATCGTATCCGGTAGAGGAATTGAAGCAAACCCTGCAAAGATCCGAGCTCTGTCACAATTGGATACCCCAAAAGACCTCAAAAAAATACAAAAATTGATAGGATGCGTGGCGGCCCTAAGCCGCTTTATCTCCCGCTTAGGAGAAAAGGCATTACCCCTTTATCGCCTCCTGCAGCGCACCGAACACTTCAAGTGGACGGATGCCGCCATGGACGGACTCGAAGAAATCAAAGCCATACTGGCAACAAATCCGGTCCTGGCCGCGCCCAACACGGGCGAACCAATGTTATTATACATCGCGGCAACCCATCAAGTTGTAAGCGCGGTGCTCGTTGTCGAACGAGAAACGGACGCACACAAGTTCCCTCTCCAAAAACCATTTTACTACGTGTCCACTGTCCTAACTCCATGCAAGTCACAGTACCCGCATTATGAAAAGATAGCATACGCGGTGTTCATGGCATCCCGGAAGCTGCGACACTATTTTCAAGAGTGTTCAATAACAGTGGCATCCGAAGTACCTCTTAATGATATTATAAACAACCGCGACGCAACGGGCCAGATTGCCAAATGGGCCATTGAGCTCCTCCCGTTCGACATAACTTACAAGCCAAGGCGAGCTATTAAGTCGCAGGTTTTGGCCGACTTCATCACCGAATGGACTGAATCCGAGCTCCCTAAAGAGTACGGCGCATATTCCAACTGGATCATGCACTTCAACGACTCCAAAATGTTGGCTAGCCTGGGGGCTGGCGTCGTTCTGACGTCCCCAACCGGAGATACAGTCCAATACGTACTTCAGATAATGTACATGGACTCCAACAATGCGGCCGAATACGAGGCCCTTCTACACGGTCGCAGGATGGTAGTCTCCATGGGCATTCAGTGCCTAGAGGTCCGCGGGGATTCAAACCTCGCGATATCCCAAATAAATGGAGACTTTGATGCCAAAGATCCGAAAATGGCAGCTTATCGCAACGCCGTCTTAAAGATGTCAGCCCGGTTTGAGGGGCTCGAATTTCACCACATAGCCTGGGAGAATAACCAGGCAGCAAACATGTTGGCACGCATTGGCGCAAAGCGCGATGCCGTCCCTCCCAATGTCTTCCTAGAAAGGTTGTTCAAGCCATCCGTATCATGGGAGGGAGAGTCCGGAAACAATAGCCCGGACACAACCACACTGCCCCTCACCGAACATTCTGACACAGTTGGTGGCTCCGCCACCGAAACAACACCGTCAGCCCACACAATAATGGCAGTCATTGCCCCGTGGACAGAACCATTCCGAGCCTACCTAACTAGGCAGGAACTTCACGAGGACCAAAACAAGGCCCGCTTCATAGTGCGGCGATCTAAAGCCTATAAAATCCATGAGGGAGAGCTTTATAAGAAAAGCACAACCGGAGTCCTTCAAAGGTGTATCTCCGAAGAGGAAGGGCGAAACCTTCTGGCTGAAATTCATGCCGGACTCGGCGGGCACCATGCTGCAGCCCGGGCCCTTTTAAGCAAGGCCTTCCGTACCGGATTTTATTGGCTGACGGCCCGGGCAGACGCTCAAGACATAGTGCAGCGATGCGTCGGTTGCCAATTATTCGCTAACCAAAGCCACATGCCGCCTACCACCCTACAAACCATACCCATTACCTGGCCTTTTGTGGTCTGGGGGCTTGACATGGTTGGACCCCTTAAAGGAGGAACCCACAAGCAAAAATATCTACTGGTCATGGTGGACAAATTCACCAAATGGATAGAGGCCAAGCCTGTAAAGACGGCCGAATCCGGACCGGTGATAGACTTCATATCTGGGGTTGTACACCGTTACGGCGTCCCCCACAGCATCATAACTCACAACGACACAAACTTCATGGCCGACGAAGTTAAACTCTGGTGCAAAAACATGGGCATTAAGCTCGACTACGCTTCAGTCTATCACCCTCAAACCAACGGTCAAGTCGAGCGAGCCAACGGTCTCATTATGAGCGGCATCAAACCCAGACTAGTGTGATCCCTCAAGGAATCTAACACGCACTGGGTAGAGGAGCTTGACTCCGTACTCTGGGGGCTGCTGACCACGCCGAATCGCACTACCGGATTCACACCATTTTTTATGGTATACGACGCAGAGGCAGTACTGCCATGCGACATAATTCATGACTCACCTCGAGTGCGCATGTACGAAGAAAGAGAAGCCGAGCTCGATCGGCAGGACAACTTGGATGCATTGGAGGAGGAGCGTGATGTGGCAAAAGCCCGTTCCGCATTCTATCAACAGCAGGCTCGAAGATATCAAAGCAGAGAAGTACAGGCCAAAACTTATAACGTTGGCGAACTAGTTCTACGCCTGCCGGATAAGAAAAAGGACAAACTAAAGCCCAAATGGGAGGGTCCCTTCATAATCGACCAAGTACTGACTGGTGGAGCGTACTGTCTGCGAAACGCATCGGACAACCAACTCGAGCCGAACCAATGGAACGCAGCACGCCTACGAAGATTCTACACCTAGCGCTAGACTCGGTGTTCGTCTCCTTCCTCTGTTCCTTTGTTATTTTTATTTTTCATTAGCTGTCCGGCATTTCTCTCCTTCTCTCTACATTTTTTTTCTCCCAAGCCCTTAGGGGCTTGCCTGCGCATTTTTCGCACATACTTGACGCGCCATCCGCGCTCATCATACCTGGGGGCTTCTTTATCAGAAGTTTATATAAACGGGCCTCATGCCCAAAACATGTGTGACACTTCCGCATGAACCTTTTTCTTGTTTATCTAACTGCCCCCAGATGCTTTTCTGCTCTTTTTAGCAGTTCGGACATGCACTTTAGGGCATGCCTCCCAGGGAAAGGAACCCCTAACGGCACTATTCTCCCTGGAAGATGTTTCTTACTAACCATGTAATATAACATAACTAGTTGGGCACTTGTCTGCTAAAGCAATTATGACCCCTACGCCTTGTCTCCATGCATGCCCCGGTTCTTACATAATAGAGAGGGTATTCGGACACACTCCAGACTATAGGGTCCAGAGGTCGAAGCGAAAAGGTCCGCAATGACAAACGATCTACAATCCGGCTAGAAGGCATTTTTCATGTCATTTTAAATTACAGAGTCAATCCGACTCGGTATATTCTTCTTCAATACCATCCAACAGGCGGTCTAATTTACAGTCCTGTTGAGAATACTTTGCAGCCAGCTCTACCTCGCCATATACTAAGCTAACAGGGATCTCCTTTCCGTCAGGACCCATAGGGCCGACCTCGGCCATGTGGTTCGGGTCAGCCTTCGTGTACCGAGTCTTCACCATGGCCCAGGCCTCCCTGGAACCTTGACGGCAGGCCGATATCTTCCACAACAGGAAGCGCTGGCGCACTCCCTCCAGCTTCTTTGCAAGCTCCCCAAGGCCTTCTGGCATAGAGAGGGATGGCCACATAGCCTGGACGACGCCCTGCATTTCCTGCCGAACTCGTTCGTGCAGTTGCAACAGCTCGGTTAGAAGGTCCCCCGTTGAACCAGGCATTTCCTCCGTAGGACGACCTATCAGCAGACCTACAGACATAGCTCTGTCAATCGACTTCCTCGCCGAATTCTCTTTTCGAAAATTCGTTCAAGCACTTACTAAAAATGCCGCCTCGAAGTCGCCGATTCTCCTTTACGGAAGCAGACAGCTGAATACGAACATCCCTTAGTTCCTTGCCCAGCTGGGTATTGGAATCTCGAAGTTTGTTCTTCTCTTGCCTCACCCTCGTCAGCACGCTCTCGCCAGCCTTCAGTTGGCATAGGAGTTGTGGCTTGTCCGGATTTACTCCGACCCCATCTGCACTATTCTCGTCAGAGTTGCACACATGCCACACTTCACAACGGAATTATCTTTCGAAGCGTATATTACCTGAGGCCGTCCCCTTGGCATTATCTGAAGTGGCTAGTGCGGCCTCGAGTTGGGCCTTGCACTCTTCAAGCTCCTGGGACAGTTGCGTGTTCTTCTTTGTAAGACACTGCACAGCACATGATCCTTAAAACAGTTATCTTCACTGTTTCAAGTCTCAGGGGCTACTGACATATATAACCTTCAATTTTACTCACCTGTATGTCTTTTACATACTTCTCTGTGGCTCTGGCTTGACCATTTTGAGCGGCACGGAGATACGCATCTCCTGTATTAAAGGCGTCCAACGCCTCTGGGGAAAAATGCGTCACGAAGAACAGTCCGGCGACGCCTGTGGTTCATGGCACTCTCCACCTCTGAATTGGTGGCAGATAGCCCGTCTGCGTCCTCTGTTGGAGGAACGCCCGAGGCGCGCCCCGTGTCCGCCTCCGCTTCCGGACTCGGCCTTGAACCCATGGCTCTCTTCTTTCTAAAAAAAGCATGAGTGTTAGTATGACTTGAGGGCATAAACCCTAGGCATTTAATTCGCATGCCATACTGTTGCGCCGGAATCTCGGTCTGGTCCGCACTTCTTTTTGGCCCGCCTGGCTTCAGCGGCCCTTGTTGGCTGCCCACCGCAGGCTCGGCCTTCTGCCTCAAGGATTTACCCTGCGAAACGAAACACTATTAGTTCACGGCATTCAAGATAAAGCATGGATGGATCTCCTTGAAAATACTGGGACTTCGGTCTCGGTTACCTTTGAGGCTGGAAGTAGTCCGGGATAGTTGGCCGTAATGGCCACTAAGGTGTTGTCCTTACTCAATTGATGAAACACCCCATCGATTAACTCCACACATAAGTCTGGGTCCTCTTGGGAGTCCAGATCGAGGGACTGTTCCGGGTCCTCGGGTTTTGGAGGAGGGATGTTTATCTCCTTCACAGTCTGGTGCAGCTCCTGCATTAACATTGCTAGACTAAGTACTCAACTATGGGAATTTCGAAAGCGGGTAGGCAAGTGAAAATCTTCGCTCACCCAACATGGAGGATTGTACATGGAGAATACGCCCTCCGGGTTGGCATGGAGGAATTCCTCTTCTTCTCCCTTGTACAAAGCGGATAAGATTCTCGTTAAAGTGGCGGCCGAATCTGGCCCCTTACGACCGCACCGGGTGGCATCGTCCTCCCCATTGAAATCCCACATGGGGTGGCCTCTGTATTGAAGCGGCTGCACCCCTCGCATAATGCATATGGCCATTACCTTGATCATGGTCAGTCCGGAATGAGCCAACAACCTTATCCGGCTCATCAGGTAATGGACGTCCCTGTCAGTTTCCTGTGACACTCCAAAAAAATTTGTGGTTTTTGTTTTCAGAAAGAGCCTTGCTTGGTTTGAAGAAGGTCTTTCAAACCCTTCTTAAAAACCTCTCTTCTAAGTTTGCCCTCTAAAAATCTTTTCTTGGATCTAGTTTCTTCAAAAAGGTAACCTTTTAGTTTTGGGCTTTATTTGGTTTTGATCCCTCTTGATTTTACCATGCCTCCCATGGTAAAATTTTCCCAAAACCCCTCCTTCCACTTTGGTGCAACCCAAACATTCTGTCCAAACTAATAAAATCCATTTTTGGATTTTTTCCAATTATTTCTTTTCCCAAAATAATTATGTCCTTTCTTTGGAGCCTAGGTGATTTGCAAAGCAAGTACCTTAATGCATTTGATTTTTGACCTCAACTCAACTCCTCTGGATAGTCCTTTGCACCCACAACCTAGAACCATCTTGATCCCCTCTTCTTCTTTTAAAATATTTCAAAATTCACCCTCTGCAAGTTTGGACCAGATTTGCTAGATTTGGTGAAATTCATATCTACACTTCTCCAAAAATTCCACCAAAATTCAGGCAACCCCTAGCTGCAATGAGAGACCACTCCACCAAAAACCAGCTCAAGGAAAAATCCCTACATGCCAGAATCATTCTGTCGAACACTTGGCATGCACTGTTACTATTCATATTCAGTAAATTCAGAGATTCAGTGTCGTTTCTCCGTCAGTAGTTTCAGTCACATGTAAACTGTGCATTTGGCTCATTGCTCACAGCCCCTCCCTCTTGTCCGGATCACCACACAAGCGCTTGGCGCGTTCCTGGCGTTGGTGGCGCCATGGCCCGCCTGCGCCGGCGTGTCTTGCGGCGGCAGAACCACCGTAACGGCCGACAGGGGACAACACTGCGGCATAACGCCGTTCGGCGCCGCCCAATCCTCCTGGTAGCTCCGCGTGGCCATCTCCTTGCCAGCGCACGCATGCAGCACAGTCACCGTGGCCTGGCACGCGCAGAGCGCGTTCTCTGCCGCCGACGGGCCGTGCTGCCGTTCCGTCGAGGGCAGGCCGTAATCCTCCCTCCCTTGCTGAGTTGGACACTGGGATGGCACCAGTGCTTCACCTAGATGATGCTCAAGCCCCTAAGCCGACCGTTCATCCACAGCGCCGCCGTAATCGCCCGCCGGACTTATCCGTTCACGGCAACCGCCTCGGGCCGGCTATATAT